>NC_090259.1:1371587-1444087 GCF_037325665.1 Littorina saxatilis | reverse complement strand
CAAATTAATACTATATTTTTTACATTTTTGCTTAACTTTTAAAGACACGTCTGCTTTCTGTCACAGACAGCCTGCTGCAGGGTGCACAAAGATCAAAGCCGAATCTTAGCTTCTAAATAAGATTCACACCTAGAACCCTGAATGACTTCATGTCATCTTCTTACAGAAATCCCCCCTCCCCCTCCATCTTTCAGGACGATAACGAGTTTCCCTACAAAGCACGACTTGGAAAAGTAAATGACAAAACAAGAACAGTTAAAAACAAGTCATTGACAACAGCGACGACTATGTATTCTCCTACAAACCAAAGTACACACCGTTTTCAAGCAATGACCTTGAAGCAAAAGACGATTAGCTGGTTCTCTACGAAGCGTGACTTGGAAAAAAGCAAAACAAAAACAAGCTACACAAGAAACAAAGCGACATTTATGTATTCTCCAGCAACAGGAAAATACACACCATTGTCAAGCCATGATTTTGAAGCAAAGCAAAACGTCTCATGTGTTACGTCATGTCTCTTCATCAACTGTACATTTTTCTCTTCAGCCCTGGTTATACCTTGATGGTTAACTTGCAAGGAAATATACCCGCTATTGAAGTTAGAAGTAACGTTCAATCATATATATATTACCTGGTCAGGTATGATACCGTACAATGATGGTTAACTTGCAAGGAAATACACCCGCTATTGAAGTTAGAAGTAACGTTCAATCATATATATATTACATGGTCAGGTATGATACCGTACAATGATGGTTAAATTGCAAGGAAATATACCCGCTACTGAAGTTAGAACTAACGTTCAATCATATATATATTACCTGGTCAGGTATGATACCGTACAATGATGGTTAAATTGCAAGGAAATACACCCGCTACTGGAGTTAGAAGTAACGTTCAGTCATATGATATATTACCTGGTCAGGTATGATACCGTACAATGATGGTTAAATTGCAAGGAAATATACCCGCTACTGGAGTTAGAAGTAACGTTCAGTCATATATATATTACCTGGTCAGGTATGATACCGTACAATGATGGTTAACTTGCAAGAAAATATACCCGCTATTGAAGTTAGAAGTAACGTTCAATCATATATATATTACCTGGTCAGGTATGATACCGTACAATGATGGTTAACTTGCAAGGAAATACACCCGCTACTGAAGTTAGAAGTAACGTTCAGTCATATAATATATTACCTGGTCAGGTATGATACCGTACAATGATGGTTAACTTGCAAGGAAATACACCCGCTACTGGAGTTAGAAGTAACGTTCAATCATATATATATTACCTGGTCAGGTATGATACCGTACAATGATGGTTAACTTGCAAGGAAATACACCCGCTATTGAAGTTAGAAGTAACGTTCAATCATATATATATTACCTGGTCAGGTATGATACCGTACTATGATGGTTAACTTGCAAGGAAATACACCCGCTATTGAAGTTAGAAGTAACGTTCAATCATATAATATATTACCTGGTCAGGTATGATACCGTACTATGATGGTTAACTTGCAAGGAAATATACCCGCTACTGAAGTTAGAAGTAACGTTCAATCATATAATATATTACCTGGTCAGGTATGATATCGTACAATGTTGTACATGCACGTAACGTTATTCACGTGGATCTTTCATTTTGATTTTGATTAAAAAAGATAAGATGTCAAGACAGGAATTCATGGCTCAAGCAAGAAAACAAATATAGTTGAAAGCATTTGATTCCGGATTAGGTTTATACGACAGAAAAAGAAAAAAAACCGACATCACTCCAGGGATATCACTCCAGCGATATTTACAAACAACTCTCATCAGTAAAAACCGATGTCAACCAAAGGTCAAACATTTCCCAGCAGCGTTTTCTTGACAGCACATAAAGTTAGAATAACAAAATACAAGCAGATGATATACAGCATCATGCACTTAAGAAATGCAGAGTCAAAAGTAACAACAAGACAATGACGATCAAGGGGCGTCACTTTTCTTTTTCTTTCTTTATTTGGTGTTTAACGTCGTTTTCAACCACGAAGGTTATATCGCGACGGGGAAAGGGGGGAGAGGGGATAGAGCCACTTGTCAATTGTTTCTTGTTCACAAAAGCACTAATCAAAAATTTGCTCCAGGGGCTTGCAACGTAGTACAATATATTACCTTACTGGGAGAATGCAAGTTTCCAGTACAAAGGACTTAACATTTCTTACATACTGCTTGACTAAAATCTTTACAAACATTGACTATATTCTATACAAGAAACACTTAACAAGGGTAAAAGGAGAAACAGAATCCGTTAGTCGCCTCTTACGACATGCTGGGGAGCATCGGGTAAATTCTTCCCCCTAACCCGTGGGGGGAAGGGGCGTCACAGTCCCCACGCTTATTCTGATAAAACACATAGATGACACTTCCTCAATAAGCCTGACTACAAAGACACATGGCCAAGGTTTTATTACAATTAACTGCTCGGGGTGGGGGATGGAGGGTTGGGTTGGGGTGTGGGTGTTTAGGGGGGGGGGGGGGGGGGGGGGGGGGGGGGAATTGGGGGTATTCGGGAAAAAACAGGAAACAGATGACAACCTAACTTCCTCCTGCAATAGTGATGTGAATGTTGACAAATAATACATCCAGGAAAGGTTCATAAAACATTTCCCCCAACTCATTAACAACCATCATACATTTGTCCATGCATAATTTTCAAGTAATTTTTTGTTTTAGTTGGTTTTATTTGCTGCTTTTTTGCACACAAAAAAGTCATTTACTTTCATAAGTAGGTGTTAGTCTTTGTTATTGTACAGCTCAACACAAACAAAAGCAACAAAACGCCACCAAACCAACAAAACAACTACAACCACACAAATAACAAAACCAATTAAAAACTTATCAACAGACAAGCAATATGCACCTCCTCGTCATTGCCCTGCCTCTTTTACAAAAACAGGTGTCTTACAACAAGCCCAAGCCATTAGACATCTTACAACACCAGCAACAGCCCCACACAACAACAGCAACAACAACACATCAACAACACAGCAACAACACCAACAACAACACAGCAACAACAACAACAAAATAAGCAATTTCTGAATTTACCTTTAGTGTCACCTCGATCGCATTGTACACAACTTTGTTCCACTGTCTTATCTTATATCACACAAACAAAAAGTTCAGGTCTTTTAACACAAAGGGAAGCAACCACACTCATGTTCTCTACTTCCTCAAGGGTACGTGCACGTAGGTTCCCTCCCTTAATTCAACACACGGGAGGATGTGTTTCAAGTGCTCGTCTTTTCACCGTGATTAGAGTTGACAACGTAGTGTTTAATTCCGCAGGTAAACATTCGTTAACATGTACATGAAATAATAATGGACTTAAAGTGTTCAAACAGTGTTGCTATATCTGCTAACACACAACACATTGAAGAAAGCACAATTAGTACAGAGCTTCATGCTGCAAAAACCTGAACAATTTCAAAAACCGTGTTACGAAATAAAAACATCAATGCGTGTCAACAAAGCTGACAACCCAAGATACACACATAGATAACACATATCTGCAGAAATGTAAACCGTTACAGAAAATAACGGTAACAAGACTCTTTACAAGATTAAATATAAAGCAGTTCCAATTAAGCGTCTTGTGTACAGTGTTATAGATACATTTTACACATCTGAATCAAATTGAACAATTACACACAAAATACTAGCAAAAAAAAAAAATCGTAATCTGACATGATCACTTCATTACAAAAGAACAATGCCTTACAAAGACATGTAACATCAAACCTTGCCACAATGTGCCACAGATGGTGACTTGTCAATGCAGAAATACTTTTCACTTCACAACTGAAATATGTTGGCAACGTCTCCAGCAAATCGCGTGACACCTCAACCACAGTCAGAATAACAACAGAAAGTTCAGCCAGGTGTTGATCAGTCAGGTGTGCATCAGTCAGGTGTTATCCAGTCAAGTGTTTACCACTAAGATGTTCCCCTCTCAGGTGTTATTCACACACACACCACAATCAGCATAACATACAGTCAGAAGATCAACAGAGCGTGCAGTCACGTGTTCACCAGTCGGGTGTCGTACTACTGTGTCAGAAAACACGAACAAGGATCGTGTGAATCTGCATCTCACCTGTCCCAAAGTTCACACTTGCTTCCGTGGTCGACACCGAATGTAATTATGTGTGTTAAAGGTAAACGGACGAGACGTACAGTACTGTTACCGCGATAGTAACAGTTAGTGAATTAGACACATCGTTTTATTCTAAGAATGATATTTGGTAATTATACAGTCATGCCGTTCTATTTTTGTTAAAAAGAAGTAAACATCTGTCCGACTTTGGGTGACCATGTCATATATACATTTGAAAATAACGTAAAGAAAATGTAAATCCGTTGCACTTTTCATGTACATGTACAGCATCAATTGATTGGGTTTACACACACACACAACAACACACATTGTACATCACTTATTCATAACTTCCCTCTCACTATTTTGTCCGCCTCCACGACTTATGAACACATTAATACACTTAAGTGGGATGGGTTCTAACCTATGGTGAAATGAAATGTAGGAAAGTAAAACAAACCAACAAAGCACCACGCATGTTGGTCATGGTAAGAGGAATGGGAAGACAAAGAGCTATACTGTTTGTTATCATCACCTCTCACAACTATTGGATGGTTGTTTGATATCATCACCCCTCACAGCTATTGGATGGTTGTTTGTTATCATCACCCCTCACAACTATTGGATGGTTGTTTGTTATCATCACCCCTCACAGCTATTGGATGGTTGTTTGATATCATCACCCCTCACAGCTATTGGATGGTTGTTTGATATCATCACCCCTCACAACTATTGGATGGTTGTTTGTTATCATCACCCCTCACAACTATTGGATGGTTGTTTGTTATCATCACCCCTCACAACTATTGGATGGTTGTTTTAATTTGTTATCATCACCCCTCACAACTATTGGATGGTTGTTTGTTATCATCACCCCTCACAACTATTGGATGGTTGTTTGATATCATCACCCCTCACAACAATTGGATGGTTGTTTGTTATCATCACCCCTCACAACTATTGGATAGTTGTTTGTTATCATCACCCCTCACAGCTATTGGATGGTTGTTTGTTATCATCACCCCTCACAACTATTGGATGGTTGTTTGTTATCATCACCCCTCACAACTATTGGATGGTTGTTTGTTATCATCACCCCTCACAACTATTGGATGGTTGTTTGTTATCATCACCCCTCACAGCTATTGGATGGTTGTTTGATATCATCACCCCTCACAACTATTGGATGGTTGTTTGATATCATCACCCCTCACAACTATTGGATGGTTGTTTGATATCATCACCCCTCACAACTATTGGATGGTTGTTTGATATCATCACCCCTCACAACTATTGGATGGTTGTTTGATATCATCACCCCTCACAGCTATTGGATGGTTGTTTGATATCATCACCCCTCACAACTATTGGATGGTTGTTTGATATCATCACCCCTCACAACTATTGGATGGTTGTTTGATATCATCACCCCTCACAACTATTGGATGGTTGTTTGATATCATCACCCCTCACAGCTATTGGATGGTTGTTTGATATCATCACCCCTCACAACTATTGGATGGTTGTTTGATATCATCACCCCTCACAACTATTGGATGGTTGTTTGTTATCATCACCCCTCACAGCTATTGGATGGTTGTTTGATATCATCACCCCTCACAACTATTGGATGGTTGTTTGATATCATCACCCTTCACAACTATTGGATGGTTGTTTGATATTATCACCCCTCACAACTATTGGATGGTTGTTTGATATCATCACCCCTCACAACTATTGGATGGTTGTTTGATATCATCACCCCTCACAACTATTGGATGGTTGTTTGTTATGTTGCCTTATAACTAAACTTGTACTGCTCATACAAACAAAAACTGGGTAAGTTGCTTTTACATAGTATATCCTCTATGTGTTTGAATACAATCACTTTTTTTGAAATAAAGCTCTTTTCCCTACCGAGTGCAACAAGATAATCTGTTCAGTTCGTGGATCAAGACCACATACCCACCTTCCCCCACTAAACACATCCCCCCCGCCCCCCCCCCCAATAAAAGGGAAAAATTAACAAATAAAAAACAACAACAAAACAATCACAGATATTAAGTTTCTCTCGTTTACAGCAACAAGTGAAAGGCTGTCAATGACATTTTTATCAGAGGAAAAACACTTGTCAACCTGTGAAAAAATCACAGTATCTTGACTTGCTGTGGTAGAATGTGGAGGATATACCCCCACAGTTTCTCAGTGATATAAGCCGGTAGGGAGGGGTAGAGGTGAGGGCCGGCAACCCATTTATCCCCATCGTCCCATATATGGGACGCACCTTATTCGGAGGCTCTATGTCTCAACTATGCATAGGTTACAGACTCTGGTATGCTGAATGTATCAAGAGGGTCTACTTGTTTTCAATCAGTTAGTTTGGTTTGCAGACCCCCCTCCGTTTGAGAGAG
Source organism: Littorina saxatilis (assembly GCF_037325665.1). Classification (NCBI taxonomy): domain Eukaryota; kingdom Metazoa; phylum Mollusca; class Gastropoda; order Littorinimorpha; family Littorinidae; genus Littorina; species Littorina saxatilis. The sequence goes on along the minus strand of NC_090259.1, from coordinate 1,437,529 downwards.
GAGGCGACTTTTTCTTGCAATTTTGTGGGGAGGATCATCGATGGCTCACATGGTATATAATGTTTTCTGCCGGTTTTTTTAAAGAATCCTTTCAAATTTGCTATTCCAAAAATCAGATACTACAATATTTCTGCTTTATGAAAAGCTTTATTTCACAAACAAAGCTACAAATTTGAATTTTGACCCTGTTCCCCCTTTCTGTCACCAGTACTAAAGAACAACTCACTTACGTATCAAATTTCTCAAAACGCTTATTTCCCAAAAATGGGAACACATTTCAACAACAACAAAAATCAACACAAAGCCATAACTGTTACTCATGAAAACGAATGAATTTGAAAGGATTCTTTAAAAAAACCGGCAGAAAACATTATATACCATGTGAGCCATCGATGATCCTCCCCGTCTGGGCTGTCGAAACATGGTCTTGTTAAAAGACGTTTTTAAATGGTTAACGGGGAGATACACTCGAAGCACATTTTAGGGAAGTTATGTTGCCAAATCATCAAAGATCAACATTTCACTACACGGATCGATGCACACACTCGAAATAGATGTGACTTTCACATAACCGAAGACTACTTATATTAATAGCAGACTAGCAGACGACAAACAGAGCAATCACTGATCTAAGCCGAAATGTTTAGATCAGTGAGAGCAATCCGTTGAAGAACAGTTACTCCACTTATTCGTCTTCAGTTAAGCTTATTTCCCCTGTCATAAGTTTCCTTGCAGATCTGCAGTCGCGTTAGAGTGAAAGGAACTAGTGTCTTTCTAGCTTGGCTATAACTACTCACTTGCACCACTGGCAATCCTGACACTCACTGTACAAATGTGTGGTAGCATTATTAGGCGGGAGAGCACACCCCGGCTCCAACCCCAACCAACCTGTTTTATGAAAGTTTGTATCGACTGATTTTAGTACCAGAAGCTTTCTGATGGAACCGTCTACACAGTGGTATCTTTTTCTACGAAATCTGTCCATGGATCCCCGAGCTTTCTTCATCTTTGTCGTTTGGCTGTCAGCCATCACAGTGCAGTGTTCCGTAGGCCTGTTCAGCGACCTGCTTGGCCAGTTAGCCAGCAGTTGTAATGACAGTGCGCTTTACGTCAACAGTGGCGTAGGCCTACGTGTGCCAGGTGTGCCATCCAGTTGTTCTGTGCGTCGGTGCTACACAAGAGAACAGCTGCTGAAATTGGACTTGAATACAGGCAGTCCTCCTGTGACCCCCTCTCCCTCTCTTGGATTACCTCTGACCTCCGCTGATCATCCTCTGGCCTCCACTCTTGGATTACCTTGCTCTACGGTGCCCTTCGCACATGGATTACCTGGTCCTCTGTCGCTGCCATCGTCGATGTCTTCTGCTTCCAGCTGTGCCGCTAGCGATGGGTCATCGCTGTGTTGTCGCCTTAATGACAACGGTATCCACTGCCGCCAGCTGCCGTGCCTACGCAACCGCCCAAAGAAGGCACACAGGGGGCATCGCCGCAGACCGCGACTGAGGAGTGGGGCAGTGCTTCCAGACGTACCAGATCGTAAGCCACGAACACAGGCCACACCCCCCACCTCCTCCTCCACACCTCTCCACATCGCACTCTTCAACGCTCAATCAGTCTCATCAACACAACAAGCATGCAAACGCACAGACATTGTAGACTACATCACAGATAAGGACATAGACATTTTAGTTCTTACCGAGACTTGGTTGAAGGAAAACGGCGATGAAAGTGTCTGTGCCGATTTAACACCACCGAACTACTCTCTGCGATCATATCCCCGCACCACCGGCCGCGGTGGAGGAATAGCCGTCATCATCAAGAACACTCTAGCTAAACATGTCTCTTTTAACACTGTGCTGCCGTTTAAACACACCTCGTTTGAGTGTGTACAGGTGACATTGGCGCTTCATCAAAAACCCGTTCAGTTATTCTGCATCTACAGACCACCCCCCAACGCAAAGAACAAACTCACTGACACTATGTTTTTCTCAGATTTTCATAATCTGCTTGATCACTGCAACACGTTGTCTGGAACCCCTGTTTTGATTGGTGATATTAATGTTCATTTTGATGACTGTAACCACCCGTCCACTGTCAAGATGTTAGACTTGTTAGATGTTTTTCAGTACACACAGTCTGTCAGTCAACCAACACACAAGAAGAACCACATCCTTGACTGGGTTATGCATAGGCCTGATGACCATATTGTTCAGTCTGTAACTGTTTCTCATGTTTTATCTTCAGATCATTTTTGTGTTTTGTTCGATCTGATGACTAGGCCCCCCACCCCACCCCCTGTTTTCACTTCTGTCCGTTGTCTGCGTACGATGGATAAGGATAGTTTCAGGGAAGAGCTGCAGACTGCGCTGTCCCCTTCTCTTACAGCTGATCAGCTTGAAGTTGTACTCCGTGCCGCTCTAGATGTCCATGCTCCCAGTTTGCGTCGCCGTGTCCGTCCGTCCAAGTCAGCACCGTGGTATCCTGCTATTAGTGAGGAACTGCGTGATGCAAAGTGTGAGCGTAGGCGTGCCGAGCGCAAGTGCCTTCAGACGGGTCTCACTGTACATAAGCAGATTTTTAACTACACCAAGAACGTTGTAACCAAGATCGTACACTCCGCTAAGACACTTTTTCTGCAGACTCAGATTGCCACTTGTTCTTCTAGCAAGAAACTGTTTGATATTTGCAACCGCTTGACTGGCCGCACTAAGGTGTCCCCACTCCCCACTGTATTTCCTGTTAGTGAGCTGCCTGATGTTTTTAGTGATTTTTTCATCCAGAAAGTAGCTGATATTAGATCAGAACTTGACACGCTAGCTGTTAATTCTGCTGCACCCACTCATGTTGATGCTTCCCCTGCCTGTACGTTTTTAGCATTCCAGAAAGTCAGTGAGAAGGACCTTAGAGAGATTATTTTGAAATCCAAACCTACAACTTGTCCACTTGATGCATTGCCCACACCATTACTTGTTGAAAACCTTGATCTTCTGTTGCCTGTTCTCACCCAGATTGTTAATGATAGCCTGTTGTCTGGTGTTTTTCCATCATTGTTCAAAACTGCACTTGTAAAACCGCTCCTTAAGAAATCCAATCTCGATGTAAATGTCTTAAAGAACTACCGCCCTGTTTCTAACCTTTCATTTTTGTCAAAGATCATTGAGAAAGTAGTTTTAAAGCAGCTGTTAGTGTATTTGAACACTCATGATCTGATCTCGCATTCTCAGTCAGCATACCGTCCTTCTCACTGTACTGAGACTGCCCTGCTCAAGGTGACCAACGACATTCTGTCTGCTCTGGATGGTGGTGATGTGTCTGTGCTCACCCTACTGGACCTCTCGGCAGCGTTTGACACAATAGATCATGTCACACTGCTGAGCAGGCTCCAGACCTTGTATGGCATCTCTGGTCCAGCGCTGGCATGGTTTGAGTCCTACCTTACGGACAGAACTCAGGCTGTGCTTGTCGATGGCCAGAGATCAGCCCCAGCCCCCCTTGTTTTCGGTGTCCCTCAAGGCTCTGTACTTGGCCCCGTCCTCTTCATTATGTATACCAAACCCTTGTCTGCCCTCATTCAAAATCATTCCGTTTCAAACCAGTCTTTTGCTGATGATACCCAGTTGTATAAGCCTAGTTCCCCCGCTGAGACACATGCCGCCATCCAGACCATTCAGACCTGTATCTTAGATGTTAAGTCATGGATGGTAGAAAATAAGTTAAAACTAAATGATGATAAGACAGAGGCACTTCTGTGCATGAAAAAGTCCACTAAGTTCCCAAATTCTCAACCTTCGTCTGTCCAAGTAGGCAATACCGACATCTCTTTCTCTTCTTCAGCTAGAAACCTCGGCTTCACCATCTCCTCAGACATGACACTCAACAAGCACATCTCCAACATCTGTAGGTCCGCATACTTTGAACTCCGCAAGATCGCAACCATCCGCCATACTCTGTCCGTTCAAACTACAAACACTCTAGTCTGCTCTCTTGTTCTTTCTAAACTTGACTACTGTAACTCTCTTCTCTCTGGCTGTCCACTCTACCTCCTGCACAAACTACAGAAAGTTCAAAATTCTGCAGCACGACTGATCCTCAAAGCACGAAAAAAAGATCATGTCACACCACTTCGCCGCACACTCCACTGGTTACCCATCCAAGCCCGCATTGAATACAAACTGTCCACTCTCTGCTTTCACTTCTTCTCTGCCTCGTCTCCTGCTTATTTCTCTGAACTTCTCACTGTATACACTCCTGCTAGACAACTCCGCTCCTCTTCTGATAGCCGCACCCTAGTCATCCCACACACAAAATCAAAAGCATATGGACAACGCACTTTTGCATTTTGCGCATCTACTCAATGGAACTCTCTCCCCTCTCACATTCGCCACTCTCAGTCAGTACAGTCATTCAAGCGAGCACTCAAAACTCACCTCTTCCTGAAACACAACTCCTAAAGTCGCAACATTTTGCCATCCTGTTCTGTAACGGTTCCATCTCTATTCAGCTTGTTATTTTTGTCTTTTGTTTTAAATTATTATAAATATAATTTTTTTATTGCAGTAGTCCTTTAATTTTAACCCTTAGCTGTAGGCTAGATATGCACAAGTCATGTCGGTGCCACATAATGCTGACACACATGTTCCTGTGCATAGTTTATGGATAACGTGTAGTTGGGAAGTTAAGAGTAGAAAAAATTAGTATTTAGTGTAGGAGGAGGGTTGGGGGTGGGTAGGGAGGGGGTGGGTATGGTTTACTTTGAGCAGGTCGGTTTCAGTTTTAATAAACAATTTTAGAGAATTGTGTATTTTATATTTGAGTCTTTCGTGTTTTAGACATTGATGCATTTAATAGTTTTAACGAGTTGCCTTTTGTTTTATCATTCTGGTGTTTATCTAGATGTGTTGTGTATTTTATAAGAAGTTTTTAAAAGTTCGAAGTTATTTTAGCATATAGGTTTTTTTTTATGGTCTTAATAGTTAAATATGTATTACGTTATTATTAAGATTCATGTTTTGTTAGCACTAAGCAGTTGTTTTAATCAGTCTGGTTTTCTCTTGTTTTCATTTTATGAACATTTTAAATGTTAGACTAACTTATTGTTTTGTACAGAATAATAACTGTGTGAATGGTGTTATACTGAATGAAAGAGTGTGACATGAAGTTCTTGTACATCATTGTAAAGAGTGTGAATGACGTTTTAGTTTAGATGTCAAGCGCTTAGAGCAAGCCTTTTTAACGAAAGTTTTTGATTTAGCGCTATATAAATGTTCTTATTATTATTATTATTATTACCCATGTAAAGATCATGTGTGTCTAATGCAGTATGAGTACATCAACTGCAGACAGCAAAAGATTGGTCAAAATCAGTTTGTCGTCTTGTTGCAAATCTAACATCCCTTCATGACAAAACAATAGGACGAGCTGACCTGACGGACTAAGATGTTAACAAATACCCCATAGCCGTTCGTTCAAGGATAATATGGTGATCGCATATCGACTATTTTCGCCTTTTGTGGATATCAGAGTCCAGGAAATCAGGCATTTTCTCAGAATCACCGAAGCAGTCAACAAGGCCACTGTGGAGCTGGCAAGCTGTCCCGGTATTACCAGAGCCTATCGGTGGGGTGCCTCACGTCATGGGCTTGGTTGCCCGCTTAGCTCCCATCTGGCACTCACCAGGCGTAGAGATCAGATATGATTGGCTCGATCATCTAGCGGAACTCTGGCTAACCAAGCTCTGATGCACGGTGCAAAGATCGAAGACAAAACATCGGCATTCCACATGAAAAGTTGGTGTGTCATGACCAATGTTCTCGCCAGTTCCACTCAAAGCAACATGTGTCTGAAACACTCAGGACACTGATTCTCCTTTTTACATGTGGATACCTGTGTTGGGTGAAATTGAACATGCTGAGCAAGATTTGTTCTGACACTTTTGTTTGCAGATGTTCTACATAAGAGTGCACTGAAGCGTGTTTCATGTTGTTTGGCTCCCAGGTCCGAAATACGCCATTGTAGATAAACAGGTGACAAACAAAATCACAAACATCGGGTCAAAATCATGCAGGAGAATTGTTTCCGGCCAACAATGATTAATTGTTTTGAAAATAAGAGAAATATGTGGCTCTGTGCACTGTGCACTTCTCGCGTGTCATGATGTAAAACCCCTTCCCTCTCGTGCTCATCGTCCCATACTTGGGGCAGGGGTATTTTAGCACCTAAAGTAAAATTGTCACAGTTGTAAATACAAATTAGTGTTCGATATGCTAATCTGATATAAAAAGCAACATATTTATAGATGTTTCATACAAAACAAAAATGTTGGCATGAATGGGTTAATGCATATTTCAAAACACGAACTGTTTTTGAGGAACAGAGAGACAACTGACTGGGTTGGGTAGTAAAATTGAACATATAATAATAAAAGGAATTTACCTTCACATAAAACAGGTCGATCAATAGCTGTTTTATTGGTGTTATTTGTGATTGAATGGATGGAGACTCCAAAACATGGTGGGATAGGGCATGGGGAAAGGGGGGGACCTAGCACCTAGAACCTAACCTGATCCCTGAACGCAGTACAAGAAAATAACAAATGCCATCCAGTCAACGGAAACCAAACAAAGCAGACATGTGTCGGCCAATTCGTGTTGTCCTTGTGACCTGATCTCTGCTGACAGCACCGTGTTGGACAAGCAGCGTCACCATGTCGTCACATTGCCGTCGTCTGGTCACGTCAAGCGGTGTGCCACCCCACTTATGATTAGTCTTTGATACAGCGTTCACGTTGGCTCCGTGTTGCAGGAGACACTGAGCTGTCTGAGTGTGACCATTCTCACAGGCTGTGTGTAGCGGTGTCTTATTCCACTCTGATACAGCGTTCACGTTGGCTCCATGCTGCAGAAGACACTGAGCTGTCTGAGTGTGACCATTCTCACAGGCTGTGTGTAGCGGTGTCTGATTCAACGTTGATACAGCGTTTACGTCGGCTCCATACTGCAGGAGACACTGAGCTGTCTGAGTGTAACCATTCTCACATGCTGTGTGTAGTGGTGTATCATCCCACTTTGGCACAGCGTTCACGTTGGCTCCATACTGCAGGAGACACTGAGCTGTCTGAGTGTAACCATTCTCACATGCTGTGTGTAGTGGTGTGCTGCACAACAATGATACTGCGTTTACGTTGGCTCCATGCTGCAGGAGACACTGAGCTGTCTGAGTGTGACCATTCTCACAGGCTGCGTGTAGCGGCGTGCCACGCAACCTTGATACAGCGTTCACGTTGGCGCCATACTGCAGGGGACACTGAGCTGTCTCAGTGTGACCATTCTCACAGGCTCTGTGTAGCGGTGTGCCAAACTTTGATACTGCGTTCACTTTAGCTCCATACTGCAGGAGACACTGAGCTGTCTCAGTGTGACCATTCTCACAGGCTTGGTGTAGCGGTGTGACAAACAAGTTTGATACAGCGTTCAAATCGGCTCCATGCTGCAGGAGACACTTGATTGTGTCAATGTGACCATACCTACAGGCTATGTGTAGCGGTGTGATGCCATTATGAGCAGTGGCATCAACCTGAGCACCATGTTCTAACAGACAGACAACCATCTCAATTGTTTCCTTATCAACAGCTCCGTGAAGTGGTGTTGACTTAGACTTGTCCCTTGCATTCACATTGGCTCCTTCGTCATTGAGTTGTCGCACTACCTGTGTTTGACCAGCAGCACAGACATAGTGTAGAGGTGTTGCCTCAATGTTATCCACAGCATTCACCTGAGCGCCGTGTTGAGTCAGCCAGGTAACGATGTCAGCAACACCTGTATGACATGCATAGTGTAGAGGTGTTGACTGCCTGCCATCTACAGCATTAACATTCGCCCCGTGTTGAGTCAGACAGGTAACGATGTCAGTGCGCCCCATCAGACAGGCAGTGTGCAGCGGACTACAGCCCATACTGGTGTCGTGCTGGTTCACGTCAGGTCCCTGTTGGAGGAGAGTCATCAAGGCGTCAACATCACCACGCACCATTGCCTGGTGAACACGGCCTGTCTCCGCTCCTGCTTCTACAAGCTGGGAGATGATACCAGGTCTGCTTGCCGTGTATGCGCTGTGTAAGGGCGTTCTGCCCTCATTGTCTGTTGCATTCACGTCAGCTTCATGATGAATCAACCGTCTCAGAGTTTCTGTGTTGCCACTCCATGCTGCAAAGTGTAGCGGTGTCATACCCAACGTATCCTGTGCATTGACATCAGCCCCAGCGTCCAGCAGGAGACGGGTGATGTCAGCGCTGGCTGTGGGGGACTTATACTGACACGCACAGTGAAGGGCTGTCTGTTTCCACTCATTTATTGCATCGATGACGGCGTTGTGTTTCAAGAGCAGCTCATCTGTACGTATAAGACCCGTATGGCAAGCCCAGATTAACGGTGTTTGAGGATCCCCCCACAGTGAAGTTACGCTGACATTGACATCAGCACCAAGGTCAATAAGCAGACAAGCGATGTTTCCCTGTCCCGCTTCACACGCCGCAAAAAGACCTGTTCTTCCTTCATCGTCCTTGTCGTGAACACTGCTTCCGTAACACAGGAGTGTCTTCACTGTCACGTCGTTACTGCCACGTATTGCAGTGAACAAATTGAATACCACGTTGCCTCTATCTGTTACTTTGTTCAACTTTTTCTTTCGTCGTTGTGCCAGCTGGTAGGGTGTCAGGCCCTTGTTGTTTGTCTTTGTCAAGGAAGCTCCACTTTTCACGGCCAGTGTGATGGCCTCCAGGTTTCCCTTGTCGGCAGCGATGTGAAGCAGCGTGTTGCCGTCACGGTCTGTCTCGTCCACCTCCCTGTCAGCCAGCAGTCTCAGCGCCAGGTACCAGTCCCCTCTGTCCCTCACCAGCACCCTGACTCCATCGACTGCCGCTTTTACTGTGACCAGCGATGGCGGGATGGGAAGGGATGGGTCACACTGGTAGTGTAACTTCCGAATGTTCGATCCCTCTTCAACCTTATTGTCATAGAATCTTGTTTTTCTCCCTGCTGTACACGCTGCCATTTGTGTGTGAGGCAAAAACAACACTTTTTGTGAACACTGAACGCTCGTAGCAGACAAGAGTCCTTTTACAAAAGTTTGCTTCCTCGTACGCAGAACTGTTACTAAGAAAAGTTTCAAATCCTCCGTGGTTGTTAGATCCAGCATACTTAGACACCAGTCAGTCATAGCGTGTCGATCATTGATGGATGACCAGTAGAGTATGGGTAACTTATGCACCGTATCCACAGCTCTGACCAGTTGCTTCAAAGAATACTTTTCTTTCGTGCAGTACTCTGTCATTCCAAGTAAGAATTCAGAACAACGAAGTGCGGTGTGTCGGCAAATCTCTGGTAAATTCCCGTTGGTGATTTCCACATACAGTCTCTGTGACAGTGAATGACAGTCTTCTGTGACACTTTTTTTATTACGAGCCAGAGAAGCAAAAGGACCCGATCCAACCAGTATCTTCAGGGCTTTCTGTGTCCCACCTGTCACAGTCACCAGCACGTGCTGCACGAGGAAGGTGACGTCACATACTTCCAGCAGTGTTGGCAAGCGAAAGGAGCGACCAAGAGCCAGCCCGGCAGCGTCATACCAAGCACGACTGCTGAAGCCTTGATCCGTCTCTGACAACACCGAGCCGTGCAGCATGTCTTCATACTCTGTTAGGTGATCCTCGCAATACTCTTTGAACCCGAGGTTCTTCAGTTCAGACTTCACTCCTGTTTTCCTGTGAAGAAAACGTCCCTTACCCAGCATAGCCAGCGCCAACACTGCTGCAAAACTATCACCGTGTGTGTCGTGCAGACACATCTGTTTTAACAGCACTGAGTTCGCTTCAGCCGGTGACGTGAAGACATTAGCGGGGTCCTCTACAGCCTGCCAATGGTACACCAGGTAACGACAGCACCAGAGAAACGCAGGGCCGCTGGTGTCTGCCTGCACAATTCTCTCCACCACCTCCTGCTGCTGTGAAGGCTGAAGGGGAAGCTGCTTCAGGTGAAACTCAAGCAGTTCTCTCTTCACCTCTGTGTCCAGATCCTCCTTCATCAGCCTCACCACTGCAGAACTGTCCAACAGAGGGCTCTGAGAGTCAGTCTCCAGCTGTTGCAGCTCGTGCAGCACGTGGAGATACAACGTGACCACCACCCTGCAGTCTCCTGCCTTGATCAGTTCAAGCATGTTGCGCAGAATCTTTCTCCATTCTTCATACTGCTGTCTGTTCACACGTACCTCCCCCAGTATTGCGTCAATCAAGACAAAGCTCCGCCTCCCTGGCCCAATGTGGGCGTGCCAGTCCTCCAGCTTGGACAGGATGTAGGGCTTGAAGCCTTCCTCTCTGCAGCGTCTCAAGAGGGCGTGTCCCACAGTGGTCTTGCCAGTTCCTGGAAACCCACACAGGATGACTCGCCCTGTTTCTTGAAGGATGTCTGATGCCTCCTCCAGATCGTCTGTGTGAATGCATCGTGATCTCTCGCTGTCTGCGGTGATTTGAGTGTTTGCTGAAGAAGAAGAAAACATAGCTTCTTTATTTTATTTTATTTTATATTAGAACGGCAAATAATTCGATACCGTGTTTTTTTTCTACATCAGTGGGTTGGATAAATGAGCAAAAAGTCACTTGCAAACGGACTTTAAATGTTTCCAAAGTATTAAATAGGTCTACTATCTTGACAAAGCTAATGCTTCCTTGTCAAAGAGACAAAAAAGAATAAAATATTTTGGAGTCTAAATATGTAACTGTATGAGAAGTATCGATAAATCCAATTTGATGGTAACAAAACCAGGAGTTGAAAGGAAACACTGGCATAAAAACCATGTACAGACCCTATATTTTAAAACAGAGGATTCATTCCAGCTATTTTAATTGCATCTAGGTTACATTCTTTACCTTAAAGGAAACAATAATAATCGTGTTTAATGCTTGATGTTTATCTCTTCTGTCTCCAATGATCTTAATTTGGGCAACGTTGTTATTCAACTAGACTGTCCTTTTTTTCGTAATCAATGTATATACCGGTAATTGCATTAGTCAGAAAGCACGGAAATTCAATAATTTTTTTTAATGGAAATAGGTTCACTGGTTGAGTAAATAACTGTTCCGTGCTTGATATTCTCCGTTACATGAGTTTCCTGCAAGATGGTGTATATTTACTCTTCAACTCATACAATTTGAATCGCGAAAGTTCTATAGATATTACAGAGACATAGCAGCCGTGGTGGGTCGGCGATGGTGGTGGGTTCGTGCCGTCAGAATGTGGTCACACTAAAAGAATCAAGCGCTTCAAATGGCTAATAAACAATGTTAACGGTCCTGCATAGCCGTTATCATAAGAATTTCATGGATTGTATTTGCACTTCCACTAAATCCGCATGCGTACGCGGTTAAACACATGCGAATCTCGGCCGCTGATTGACAAAGTGAGCATACAGTGTTCGTTGTGGAGATGTACTTTCTATTTTTAGCACTTTACAACACAGGCAAAACTCTCCGTGAAAAACGCAAGTTAAACGAACGCATCTTCGTCCGCGCTCTGTGAACTAGGCAAGGAGGTGTGTGCGTTTTAATATAATATGTTGGTTGTGTCCTTAATTGATCTGAGCTACTCGACGAGCTGTTACCGTGTCAACTAGTGACTGAAGGGTACTTTAAAGCAGTATCACATTATTTTCTGCTGTGATACTGCAAGCTGCCATAGAGCTACGTTGTGACGGGAAACCTGGTAGCGGTCATGCAATACTTTGTCAAGTTTACGCCATGCAAATTATCGTCGGGGTAAATTTACTGGTTTCTACATATGGTTAAGCTCTTTGGAATTCGCAGGTTCAAATAAATGTACGTTGCACATGTATTTACGAAACGAAATAAGTAACTTGACCAGTTAATTTGATTTAAGGCCAATATCCCTGTGGATGATTGGTACTTTTTATCATCACCACCACCAACAACCTGCTATGCTTGGCTAGTCTCATGAATGATTATCATTATGACAATAAGTTTTTACGGTCGATAGATATTTGCACTTTTCATTCAACCGTCAGCTTTTGAAGCTTGTTTACCGAAATGCTTTTGGTTGTCCGTGCAACATCAAAACAGGAATCATCTTGGTCCGAGTGTCCCTTTTTTTTTTCTCTCTCTTTTTTTTGGATCTCAGTTGCATGCAGGCTGCTTCAACCCTTACTTTTTTGCCTTTTTTTTCTTTTTTTTTCTTTTTTTTTTGTTGGCGGGGAGCATCCTTTTTCATTGATCTTTTGTTGTTGTTGCTTTTTATAGTAATGTTTCTACTTTGAATATACCTATATCATTAACATTACTATATCTAAATGTATTTTAAACAACTTTTCTATATAACAATTCCCTCTCAAAAATGCATACAATATCCAGAGGGGAACCATATCTATAAATACCAACACACATTTTGGCTATCACATTCAAATAATTCACATAACTTATTAGTGCCTTGGAACTTTGTGAATTTTCAAATACGCCCAAAAAAACTTCCTTTACGGTAATTTTAATACTCATATTACATTTACAATTCACTTTATCCTCGACGCATTTCCAAATGGACATAATTTTCGGGCAAAAGTTAAAAAAAAAGTTCAATATAATCAATTTCGTTCTCACAATAAGTACAGCAATTACTCGCGGAAATGCCTATTTTATACAATAAAATATTTGTGGGGTAAATATTGTGCAATATTTTCCATTGTAACATTCGCAATCTTGTTTCAGTGGTTACTTTGTTTACCATTAACCATCGCACTTTTCCCGGCCTGAAATCAAATTTATGTTCCCAAAATTTAACTATAACCGGCTCCACATATTTTTCCTTTATAATTAATTTGCGAAATTGACAAGGCTTACTCAGATTCTTTAAATCGTTGAATCCACATACATTTCCATTTGCAGAGCGTAGTGTTGCTGCTTTAACTGCTGTACAAATCACCCTATATTCAAAGAATCTTGTGGGCTTACATCCAACCTTCTGCTGCATAATATTAAAGGGCAAAAACTCATTACCAACATGTACATCCTTTACTCGACAAACGCCTGCTTTAATCCAGTCGCTAAAAAACAGGGTTTGGCCGCAATAGATTATATCACTGCTGTTCCATAAACACGTATCACTTAATAACATTTCTCCACCTACTGCTCTCTGAATCATGTCCTTATTTTTCAACCAACAAATTAAAACTTGTTTCCAAAATACATTTTTAATTAATCCCAATTCTTTAAAAAATCTTACCGTGGTGTTAGATTGGAAACAACACAACCTTTCACCAAGCTTCGAAAACATATGTATCGGTATCTGTTTCCATCTTTCCTGCTTTTCGTTCAATAAATTTGCCGCCCAGGACAACAAACAAGAGGACTGCATATCAATGACATCAATCATTTTTAAACCCCCATCGCATCAGGAAACTCTTGACACATCACTTTTCTTTTAACTTTCTCAAACGCCTTTGTGTTTAAAAATTGTTTACCAACTAAATCTGTAAAACATAGTATTTATCTCAGTCAATACCTTTTCGGGTATTACCAGTTCTTGCAACGGATAAATAATCTGCGATAACAAAAGAGATTTCACTATGCATATTTTCCCCATGATACTACAATTTCGTTTAAACCATTTCACAATGTTGCGTCGTATATTTTCAATACGGCTTGTCCAGTTTTCTTCAATCTCAGAGACCGATGATGAGCTACTGAAATAAATTCCCAAAATCTTCACTTTTGTAGTCCACCTTAACCCGCACTCATTTTCATTACCATATTTATTACTGCCTAAGATCATGATTTCAGTTTTTTTGTCTATTCATTGCCAAACCAGAGAATTTGGAAAAATAGGTAACAAGGGTTAATGCGTTTTTTAACTCATCCATATCGTTCAGAAATAGGGTCACATCATCATCCGAGAGTCCCTGTTCTGGAAAGAGCCTTTGTTTGTTGACAGGGCACGGGGGACAACTACACCATACCACGGAATGAACTAACATGACTCGACATTATGGTTGCTTCTTTCTGTCCTTCTTTCTTTGGTCTTTTCTTTCGCTTTAGTACAAACCTGATTCCATTGTTTCAATTACAGAAATGTCTCGAATCTCACGACAGAGTGACAAAATGAAAGAGACATTGCTGTAGGACCATAGATAAACCGTAGGCCAGATTTGCAGACACGATGTTTGCAGACGGGCAAAGTTACAACGTGCAAACTTGGCGAGCAACATCTTTGCTGCCGACCAAGACAAAGGCGGCTTCTGCTCAGTGCTATAAACACGAAACGACTTAGCCACAGGTACGTATATAGGTAATTCAAAGTAAGTGGTTGTAAAACTTGAACTGAAATATGTGACCCTCCACCACGGAATGAGTCGCATGTCACCTTTTCATGATGTTTATATTTTTTACATTCTCTTAAAGAGTTGTTTATTCTCTATCCAGTGGTAAAAACCGTTTTAGAAAAGAGTGAACACTTTTCGAGTTATAAGCCTGTGACTATGGTGACCCTCACACTGTGACTATAGACATTCCCCGGACTTAGTATATTATGCCTTGCCCAGAACCGCGTGAGGTGACATGCGATTCATTTCGTGGTGGAGGGTCACATATATCCTCGTATATCGACGCCATTCTATACATAAAAAGAAGGCAGACAGACAGACAGACGGACATTACCCTGCAGGAAGCTAGCTTCAGCTCCTTGTAGTTGAGAGCAAAGGAGATCCAAACCCGTGGAGCCATTTTCCGCTGTAACATTCAGAAATAATCTTTCAAGACCAAGAAAAAGTAGCCGTTCAGGGGGAATCAAACTGACAAAAAACAATATTCCGTACATGTAGGTAAACTAATAAGTTAAAACAAATAGTCGAAAATGCTAGTGAAATTCACAAGAACAATGTCATGCTGAACTGTACACAAATAATATTGCAACAACTTTTGTACCCCAACTTAAGCATTTATTTCCTTGTCATGTCATTCAAACTTTCTATACTGTTTAAGGCACTCAGCTTTGCAATCCGGCACATTTTTTTGATTTAAGATTTCTTGGCCGCCGCTCATCGACCCAACAAAAAATGCAAGGGACCAATGCAAATATAGACACAAATTCAGCCCAGCAAAAACGCAAGGTACCAATTTTAACATCGACAAAAAATCAGAATAATCTCAACTTGACAACGTTTACATACCGGGAGAAAGTCAAATCAATTTTCTATCCAGAACTGTTTTCATTAGTTATCTTGCCGTATGCCATCCTGCACTGACTCGGTGGATTGCTTTGAAATTTGTAGGGTCGTTCACATCAACAAAAAAAGCTAGCGTTTGGAAAGATTCTGTCCCACCAAATCTTACACAAAGAGTTCTGAAATTGCAAGAATAAAATTGATGAAGGAAAAGCAAGTAAGGACAGGGGCACTATTTTCAGCATGTTCTTATGTCGATCCACTCCTCTGCCACGCATTTCAGTAAAGAAATGTCGAGGTGAAAAAGTGAAACAACTCATAGAACAAAACAGTGTATCTTCATGCGATGCCATAATTATGGCCTTTACTCGAGGAAAGAGCTGCTTGACCTTCACAATCAATTGCCTACTCGAACCTCTATTTACCTGAAAGCTGTTGCGCCAAAGGTCCTGTCGCGCCTGGAGACGTCATGGTCACGTGACACCAGCCTGGTCTAGCATGTCAGCTCGCACGACTGCTGTCGGAACAAACAACTCTCAAAACATTATGTCCACATCACAATATCCTGGCCAAAAGTAGTGGAACAGACATATACATGACTGTTAGGATCAGTCAACGCTACTGCAGGAAAGCAGGAAGAAAAGACCTCCCACCCCCTCCCGAGACTAAAACACATCATTGCGACTGTGAAGAAAGGAGAAGCTTCTCAATCCACACAGTCTCGACGTTTGGCACAAAGAGACGCCTTTTGTATTTTGAAGTAATCGAGAGTACGCAAGCGGTTGAATAAAAGTCTTTCAGAGATCGAGTCATGTCATATTTGGTCTTTTCCGATCAGCTTTGTTGAGTTGAGGATAGCAGGCCAACATTTCAATCAGACAAACATCCAAATGCTCTAGTAAATTCTTCTCTGTGTCTCTCTCCAAGTATAGCCTTCACATTGTCTCATGATATTGAACATTATTGACTCTCTCTCTCTCATATCATCATCACCATCATCATCATCATCATCATCATCATCATCATCATCATCATCATCATCATCATCATCATCATCATCATTTACACCATCTAATCATTGTAAGCATTAGTGTCAACGTTGGTATCGTGTGATTTTTCCGTCGATCACTTTACATTTGCATGTAACCTCAATTGACATGTTGCATGTTTCGCTGGCTCGATATGTATGTTAAAAAAAAAATTATGTATGCTTACTTTGGCATTGTGTTGTTTGTGTTTATTTGCTTGTTTGCTTATGTGTCCGATTGTTTGTTTGCTGGTTTGTCACGTTCGTTTAATTTGTTTATTTGTCAGGTTGTTTTACTTGTTTATCATTTATTAGACATTTGTATTAGAAGTAAGGACCGGTTGTAAGAAAAGGCGTAGCCTTAAGCCTCTATCCTTGAAAAATAAAGTTTCATCATCATCATCATCAGTCTCTCTCTCTTTTTTTTTTAATAATGTTTTATTAAATCAAACATGATACAATAATACAACGATAAACAATAGGGACACGAACTCAAGCGAACGCTTATATTACGCGTCCTACGTAGTAGGACAATAACACAAATATGATGTCGGACAAGCATTACTTATAAATTGTGGAACTATCTAGATGAAAAGCAGAGTTAAAGGAAATCAGAAAGAATAAGAAAAAGCTAGCAGAAGGAAGAGGGGGGAGGGTGGAGGTGGGAGGAAAGAACGGTAGGTACATAATTATAAAAGATGACGGTGGTTAGCGCATACACAAAAGAATATACATAGTACATTACAAACCATAATCCTGTGGCAAATAAGCAGTAGCTCGCTAAATATATATTTGAAAAATGCATATAAAATAAGGGTTTTTGCCATGAATATGGGTACTGAGTCAAATCAACAAAAACGACCAGATTCATGGATAAACGATTGGACACTTTCAAAAATAAGCTTGTTGGTGCAAAGAGACAGGTTTTCGCTACCATTTAACAATATTTCAACATGTCTGTAATTTACAGGAAGTGCGTTTATTGTAGACAGGAGAGCATCTACGTACAAAGGACAATGTGTCAAATAATGGTCAGTTGTTTCGTTCAGGTAGCCGCAAGCGCACTGTAAGTGGCGTTTACACAGGTCAAAATTCAAATTACTCATGTTTAGGCGCATTCTGCAGTGGTGAATCTCTTCCAGTCTTTTACCACAGTAATAATAGGCAGGTACGTTATAATCAGGAGCAGTTACATCGCGTTTGAAATCGCCGATTGAGTTATAAAAGATCGATGGTATAATTCAGTTTTGCACATGGGGACTCTTCTTTCTAATGGTCTTCTATGATGATAGGGGTTAACATCAGAAGTTAAAGGTGGCAAGAGATGTGATAAGTAATGAGGGCATTTGCCATACACCATCTTGTAATATACAATCAATTTGTGTCTGCTCCGTCTTTCTTTTAGGTTACAAAATCCGCTTTCTTTATACAGCTTTTCGTGGCTGGTGCCGCGCACACCACCGATTATAGTCCGAATGGCTTCCAAATGTAATTTTTCCAGTGCAGTTGACCAGTACTCGGTGCAGTTGTCCTATAGGATGTCTGCGTAGTCAAAATGTGGAAGAACGAAAGATTTATATATAGTTTCCAGGCTTTTACGATTTAATCTGTATGTATAATATCTTAAACAATTAATTAATAAGGTGACCTTTTTTACGATGCTTCCCACTTGGAAGTTCCACTTACAATTATTCTGCAAGATTACGCCAAGATGTTTATATTGGTTCACGTTATCCAAAACAATATTCTTAACACACACACACACACACACACACACACACACACACACACACACACACACAGACACACACACACACACACACACACACATACACACACACATACACACACACATACACACACACACGATATACCGCCATCTGTTTATGGAGCCAGGACAGGAAGAGAGCTGTTTTGAGCTTGAACCACAAGGACTACATGATTGTAGTAAGGCTTGGTTAGCCGAGGCCCAATGACCAAGACGGATTGCGTTTGTTTTGGCGGAGCATGCAAACGTAGAAAGATTTTCTTTCATTCTGAGCACATGTTTAGATTAAATATGTCATATTTATACGTTTTTGGATTCAGGAGAACATAAGGAATACAATGAATCATTTTTAAATCTGTTTGTGAAATTTCAAATTCAATGACATTTTAAATGAGCAAAATGTTTAAGCTTCAAAAATGAAATGCAATCCCATCGTCCGAATTGGTCAAAGACTACTTGACCAAAATGTCAATGAATTTGATCGAAAAATGAGTACGTTACAGTGCCGCCACAACTGTCACTAAAAGTCGGATATGACATTAGCAAAAATAGTAATCGAAAAAAAGGAAAAAGAATTCTCCGAGAATATTATCTGAAAGAATTTGTATGTAAAGTTTCATGAAGATATGCCGAGTAGTTGTCTGAAATCCGCTCTAAACACACACACACACACACACACACACACACACACACACACACACACACACACACACACACACACACATGCACACACATACACAGAGACACGCACACACACACACACACACACACACACACACACACACACACACACACACACACACACACACACACACACACACACCAACATCACCACAACCACCAAGCCTTGCTCGTCTCGATTTCCAGTCGATATTAAAACATTAAGACACAATTTGACGAAGTGTAGAAAGCAGCACTGCAACCCCCGGATCAGTCATCATCGAGAATAGCAAGGCTTGGCTGGCCCAATTTTAACGAGACACATGACATATTTTGCGTAAACCGGTTGTTATTTGTTTTACACACTTTCTTTTTGAGAAAACAATCATGACACATTATGTTTGCAGTTGAGGAATTATACACAACAGACAGCGATAATTGTTTAAGCTCATCTTAATTTTAATTACAATATTCCACAAAATTACATAACACATTGATTAAGTAATTGCTAGGTTACCGAGTTGAAATGCTATCCAAAAGTGTAGACCTAGTCAAACATTGCTTGACCACATTTTCAATCAATTTTGTTTCTCGAAAAATGAAGTCACCTTGATGCGCGTACGTTTGAAATGTGTTTGCCCCATGATAATGTTATCATTTGGAACTGGGTATTTATTGATTATTCAAGCCTCAATGCCACACTTGGTATAAGCTTAGCTTGTTGTGTGGTAACACATGCTCATATCGTATTATTATACATGGCACCCTGTATTTTCTGAATACATTTTGTTTAAACCAACCGCCCCCTTCTTGTACAGTTCGCTTTTACATCTGAAAGACGGAAGGCAAACTATTCTGCATTTCCATATTTCTGTTTATTTTTAGCACATTGAAACAATAATTTTATGAACCAATAGGTTTAAGATACATGATACAGATCTGACCTTAAACTTTTCGAATTCAAAACCCGAGACATACAAACATTAGAGATACAACATACTTAGAACAGAACAGGTTTTCTGTCGACATGGGTCTACACATCCCGCAAATAAATGTCAGTATGCGGTCGACACGTAACAGAGGGAGAGAAAGAGAGTGTGCATGTGTGTGTGTGTGTGGGGGGGGGGGGTAGGGGGGTGGTGGTGCTGGTGGTGGTGGTGGTGCTGGTGGTGTGTGTGTGTGTGTGTGTGTGTGTGTGTGTGTGTGTGTGTGTGTCGGTGTGTGGGTGTGTGAGAGAGAATGTGATTGATCTGTTAGTTTGGACGACAGACCATTACTATATTACTTCATACGGTTGTGGAGAGAGAGAGAGAGAGAGAGAGAGAGAGAGAGAGAGAGAGAGAGAGAGAGAGAGAGAGAGAGAGAGAGAGAGAGAGAGAGAGAGAGAGAGAGAGAGAGAGAGAGAGAGAGAGAGAGAGAGAGAGAGAGAGAGAGAGAGAGAGAGAGAGAGGTTAAAAAGTACGAAACACCCCGTTCCTACCTGGCTGTGTAATTGTCTGTTAAGTCAGTAAGTGTTCCAGGTGCTGGTATCCGATAAGGATGCGTATCCCCATTGTTTGCATCTCCTCTTTGTCTGCCTCATTGTTTCTTAAAATGAGTTGATGTAAGAACGGAGCTGGCTGTCACTATACACGCCTTGTGCTCCTAACGTTGCCCACAGCTCAGTCCAGAGTGTAGGGATATTAAGCCTGGCCAAAGAAGGGCATCAATGTACATGCCTTCGTTTACACGGTCGGCATGACGATTACTAACGCACGCTCGAAACCGCCGGCGCAAACAGTGCGCAATAACATTGAAATAAGGCTTACCATGGCTTGTAAAATCGATTCACTTCTTTTTTGGGGGCATATTGATGTGTCTTATTGATTAGCTGGGGGGGAGGGGGGGAGTTCCCGGTGTAAAATGGGTGTTCTACGATTGCTTGTGTCCTTTCTAGCGCCTAAAGGGATTTTTGTAATGTTGAGTTTCTATCAGGTACGGATATATGTTGCAAGATCATTACAGATTAGACTTTAATTTCGGCAGGGCCAGTAAAGCCTCTCGAAAATTGAAGCAAACAAAATAAAAACTACAGTACTAATGCAGTCAAATCAATAATCCGGAAAATATGATTTGTTATTATCATTTATAAACACATAGGTAACTGTAGTTTGTGTACCACAATAGGTTGCAGGTTGGGGGATGGACAAGGTGTTAGTGGTAGTGACAGTGATTACTACAAAGGCCAGTTTTATTTTGGTAATCTTCACTCTGGGTCCCAATACGCTCATAATTATGCAGCCAAGTAACCTCGCACAAACAATAAGAAAGCGCCCGACTTGCCTTTGTGTTGTGAATCTAGTCACCACGTCACGAGAGTTCCTGAGGAAAATATAGCCTGTACCTTGTCCAATATTGGCGACAGTCAAACATGACTAGACTCTAGCCAACGTTTTGATTCAGTTAAAACCCGTCTGCCAGACCTCTAACTTCGTACCTGTACACACACGCCTCTCATCTTGAACTAGTGCAATCAAATGTTAGATCTTGGGATTTCACTGTTCTATCTTCTTTTAAAGTATGTGTTTTGTTTACTTACTAGTATCTGTTGTGTGTGTGTGTGTGTGGGGGGTCTCTCTCTCTTCCTCTGTGTGTCTCTGTCTGTCTCCCTCTGTCTGTCTGTTTCTCTCTCTCTCTCTCTCTCTCTCTCTCTCTCTCTCTCTCTCTCTCTCTCTCTCTCTCTCTCTCTGTATCTCTGTCCATCTCTTTCTGGCTCTCTGTCTCTCTGTCTATCTCTCTATGTCGTGCTGTCTCTCTATCTGTCTCTGCTTGATTCTCTGTCTCTCTCTCGAGCTCTCAATGTATCTCTCTCTCTCTCTCTCTCTCTCTCTCTCTCTCTCTCTCTCTCTCTCTCTCTCTCTCTCTCTCTCTCTTAGTCCAAGCAAATAAGAGAACAACGTTGAAGTGACAATGACTAGGTTTAAAATGTCCCTTATCAGAAAGTTCAACCTCAGTCCTTTGATGTTTATTAAACACATTTTCATATAAAGTTGGCGCTTCATATGGAAAAGTGGCTTTGAAATTGACCCTAATCTTTCTTTGGGCTCTGTAAATGTCGTTTGGGGCTATGGTTGTAAAACGGTATCTACTGGTCACCCCAATGTATAAACTGAAAACTCTTTCTGCACCAGAACACGCAGAAAGGATTGTATCTGCCTGATGTCTGATGCTTTTCAAAATCCCCAACCACTAACACCTTCAAAACGGACATTAACTGACACTGTTGTTTTTCCCTATATAATCCTTACTATTTTTCCGAGACGTCGTCGTGTTGTGTATTTAGCTTGCCACAACCTCATACATGGTCCTAAAAGTTAAAGTTGAAGAAAATACTAAAGATAAATGAACAAGCTGTCGCAGTGTCATTCGCACCGTGAATCCCCCCATGGGAACATACTAAAGTCTGGTTCCAAATAGGCTCAATTTCCTTCTATTTCTTTGTATTTCTGCCTCGTAGGGGTAGGGGTGTTCAAACCAAAGGCACCTTTAAACCAACATTCAAATCACACATCTTACAATACCAAGACACTCAGCAGTGAAAGGGTGTCTGCTGGTAAAAAATTCCAAACAATCCTAAAAGTACTTCACTACTAAACGTGCTTTTAAAAAGAGCCGTTATTTTTCCCTCTATAATCAGTATTGTGTTTTCTGCGAACATGTAGTCTATTTAGATGGTTGTCATGTGTACATGAGTTGCTAAAGCGTTTTCAGTTGGGCATATGTCGAAAAGCAAAGAATTAGCCCTTTGAAAACCATCAGAACTGTCACACAAAAATAACATTTACCTATCTCACCAACTGACCAAACATAGGGCTTTTCCTTATGTATTATGTATTGTCGTGTTTTTTGTAGCATACTTGTGAAAACCGCCACCACTGTTGTAAATGATACTTTAAAGAGCATTATTTCATTTTTACAGTTGAAGGACAACCTGGACTGCCGTATATTACAGCTGTTTTACAATCAGCCAAAATTTTCTTAACAAACGTATGTTAAGAACAACTCCCACAGTGAAATTGAAGGAAAACAAAGTGAAAACCCCCCTGCCATAGAGGAGCTAAAGAATCAACAATAAACGACTGCATGGATAGCTTGAAGCACGAATGCATTGCGGACATGTTTGTCTCCAACCAAGAGAAAGTTCCAAAAAATCCCTTTTGTGCTTCTTATTATACAGTGACGTCAAAGACAGCCTTTTCTGCTGTTCATACATTCAGGGGTTATGGTTACACTAAACGACGTAGTTGTAGCCATACTGCCATCCAGATTTATTTTTTCCTTGCGAGCAGTCACAGGGTGTTTGTGCTGTCTGCCAACCGTCAGACGACCCCGCCCAAGTCTGTTAAGGGACCGTTTGACCGTTATAGAACGCGTCTTTTTGATTTTTTAGCACATTTGGAAACGGTTGATTTGTATCCCTACCATTGTTTCCAAACATTATATAGGAATGTTTTGTGAACAACGGATAATAGCCGCTACTCGCATGTGTAGCAAAAGTGAGCGTGTATACTCACCCTGGTCGTACAGCCGTTGTCCGTTGCCCGTCTTCATCTGTCTGTACAAATCATTACCTTTGAATTTTTCTCGAACGCTATGAAGTGAAGAAACACCAAATGTTGCAAAATGTTGTATGACCCCAAGAGCTCAAAAAAGATACTTGAGAACCTTGACCTTACCTTAAGGTCAAGGTCACAGGGAGAATGAATGTGGTCTAAAAACTGCAAAATTTCACATTGTGCCAGTTTTCTGGAAAACAAATTAAAAACAGCGGGCTTAGTTTTGTATGGTATACAAGAAAAAGAAAGCCTTATCTTCTGATACCATTTTGGTTGACCTCGCTTCAATGTCAAGGTCACAGGAGTCCTTCAAAGTTGAATTGTATACATGTTTTGAAGTGACCTTGACCCTGAACTATGTAAAAAATCTTTCAAACTTCATAATTGTGTGGGGCACATGTTATATACTGATATTGAGCCACATTTAGTCACATATCATCAAGGTCAAGGTCACTTTGCCCCTTATGAAATGTGACTGAAACGGGCAATTGAATCACTAAAAGTGACAATGTCTCTTTGTAGAAAGTGCCAATAAGTATGTTTATGCTTCCTATGTCTTGAATTGATAGCCTTGTGATGTGTGACCTTTGATGATCTTGACCTTGGCCAAAGGTCATGTGTAATTTGGTAGGAAAAATCTGTAAACCAGTTCTAATAGTGTACAATGTCCTTGCCAGCTTCAGTTGTTAGACCTTCACCTTCAAGGTCACCTGAAGGTCAAGGTCACTTTAAGACAAAGGTCAAGCATGAGAGTCGCATGGGCTTTGCTTTGTTAAGATTTTTTACCAAGACACATGGATTTCTTTACCCGGCTTGGTCACATTTTTCATAGGGGTCAATGTGACCTTGACCCTAACGATATGTGACCAGATGTGGCTCACTATGAAATTCTAACAAACGCCCCACTCAGTGTTTAAGTTTGTAAGAGATATCGTCCATAGTAAAGTTAAAGGGGCAAGCTCACATCAAAATATGTCTACAATTCTACTTTGAAGGGCTCCTCTGACCTTGACATTGAAGCGAGGTCAACCAAAATGGTATCAGAAGATAAGGCTTTCTTTTTCTTGTATACCATACAAAACTAAGCCCGCTGTTTTTAATTTGTTTTCCAGAAAACTGGCACAATGTGAAATTTTGCAGTTTTTAGACCACATTAATTCTCCCTGTGACCTTGACCTTATGGTAAGGTCAAGGTTCTCAAGTATCTTTTTTGAGCTCTTGGGGTCATACAACATTTTGCAACATTTGGTGTTTCTTCACTTCATAGCGTTGGAGAAATATCCAAAGGTAATGTTCAGTACAGACAGATAAAGACGGGCAACGGACAACGGCTGGACGACCAGGGTGAGTATGTACGCTCACTTTTGCTACACATGCGAGTAGCGGCTATTATCCGTTGTTCACAAAACATTCCTATATAATGTTTGGAAACAATGGTAGGGATAAAAATCAACCGTTTCCAACTGTGCCAAAAAATCAAAAAGACGCGTTCTATAACGGTCAAACGGTCCCTTAACAGACTTGGGCGGGGTCATCTAACGGTTGGCAGACAGCACAAACACCCTGTGACTGCTCGCAAGGAAAAAATAAATCTGGATGGCAGTATGGCTACAACTACGTCGTTTAGTGTAACCATAACCCCTGAATGTATGAACAGCAGAAAAGGCTGTCTTTGACGTCACTGTATAATAAGAAGCACAAAAGGGATTTTTTGGAACTTTCTCTTGGTTGGAGACAAACATGTCCGCAATGCATTCGTGCATCAAGCTATCCATGCAGTCGTTTATTGTTGATTCTTTAGCTCCTC
Source organism: Littorina saxatilis (assembly GCF_037325665.1). Classification (NCBI taxonomy): domain Eukaryota; kingdom Metazoa; phylum Mollusca; class Gastropoda; order Littorinimorpha; family Littorinidae; genus Littorina; species Littorina saxatilis. Next base: position 1,412,462 of record NC_090259.1, on the reverse strand, counting down.
TATGGCAGGGGGGTTTTCACTTTGTTTTCCTTCAATTTCACTATGGGAGTTGTCCTTAACATACGTTTGTTAAGAAAATTTTGGCTGATTGTAAAACAGCTGTAATATACGGCAGTCCAGGTTGTCCTTCAACTGTAAAAATGAAATAATGCTCTTTAAAGTATCATTTACAACAGTGGTGGCGGTTTTCACAAGTATGCTACAAAAAACACGACAATACATAATACATAAGGAAAAGCCCTATGTTTGGTCAGTTGGTGAGATAGGTAATAATGTTATTTTTGTGTGACAGTTCTGATGGTTTTCAAAGGGCTAATTCTTTGCTTTTCGACATATGCCCAACTGAAAACGCTTTAGCAACTCATGTGCACATGACAACCATCTAAATAGACTACATGTTCGCAGAAAACACAATACTGATTATAGAGGGAAAAATAACGGCTCTTTTTAAAAGCACGTTTAGTAGTGAAGTACTTTTAGGATTGTTTGGAATTTTTTACCAGCAGACACCCTTTCACTGCTGAGTGTCTTAGTATTGTAAGATGTGTGATTTGAATTTTGGTTTAAAGGTGCCTTTGGTTTGAACACCCCTACCCCTACGAGGCAGAAATACAAAGAAATAGAAGGAAATTGAGCCTATTTGGAACCAGACTTTAGTATGTTCCCATGGGGGGATTCACGGTGCGAATGACACTGCGTCAGCTTGTTCATTTATCTTTAGTATTTTCTTCAACTTTAACTTTTAGGACCATGTATGAGGTTGTGGCAAGCTAAATACACAACACGACGACGTCTCGGAAAAATAGTAAGGATTATATAGGGAAAAACAACAGTGTCAGTTAATGTCCGTTTTGAAGGTGTTAGTGGTTGGGGATTTTGAAAAGCATCAGACATCAGGCAGATACAATCCTTTCTGCGTGTTCTGGTGCAGAAAGAGTTTTCAGTTTATACATTGGGGTGACCAGTAAATACCGTTTTACAACCATAGCCCCAAACGACATTTACAGAGCCCAAAGAAGGATTAGGGTCAATTTCAAAGCCACTTTTCCATATGAAGCGCCAACTTTATATGAAAATGTGTTTAATAAACATCAAAGGACTGAGGTTGAACTTTCTGATAAGGGACATTTTAAACCTAGTCATTGTCACTTCAACGTTCCCTTCACTAAAGTGGCTAAGATGCCTGGACTATCTCACTCTGCCTGGGTGTGTGTCTCGCTCGCGCTGTCTCTCTCTCTATTTGTCTGAATTTAGTCATACTGTCTACCTCTCTCTTACCTAACTATTCTGTGCTGTTCAGCACTATATGCAGCATAACGAAAGGTTAATGCACGTAATGCACGTGACAAGGAACTAATTTGCATTTGATATCAGACTACTGGCCGTGATAATGTCCCGGCAACCATAACCTCCCGTTTTGCGACCCCACAAAATGCAGCGAGCTTTCAGCCAGACTGCACGCCGTGATCGATCCACTTCTGACAAAAGCAAGCCACGGTGAATCAAGTTGGAACGAGTGTCGTATAATGCGTATGCTCTGAATGCAGCATAACCACCGTGCGTTTGAACTGAAGCGTTGTGTATTTAAAACCCTCAGTTTCTTCTTGATCAGCAAGTCAGTGGGATTTGTTTGGGTCGCGCTCTTGTAATATTTGTTCTTGTGAATTACCACAAACTGTTTGCTCTTCCTACCCTCCAGTGTTATACTAGTCGGACCACAAAATCGTAGGGGTGTCGATGCTGCTGCTCGAAAGCTAACGGGTTGTTTCGGAGTACAATCGCACGAGGACCAGGACAAGAGTGCTATGTAAACAATGAGTACTTCTTCAAACGCCAGGGAAGAATCAGGGAAGACATAGCCACTTTTTTAGTCAGCATCTGGTGTGTGTTTTGCGAGATGTTGTTTGTGTGTGTGTGTGTGTGTGTGTGTGTGTGTGTGTGTGTGTGTGTGTGTGTGTGTGTTTGTGTGTGTGTGTGTGTGTGTGTGTGTGTGTGTGTGTGTGACTCCCCTGGGCAGCCAGGAGAGTCTATGGTAATAAAAAGCGTGATTTTAGTTTTTAGTTCATGTTAATCTAGAGCCTCTAGAATGGCACACACTGTTGGGTTTCAACATATTTGCTGAAGAAGATTGATCTCTGAGCCATCAAGAAAACAACTCAGTGACCTCACTAAGTTAAAATGTCACTGTTTGGTTTGAGGTCTCAGCTAGACTATTGCCGGTCTCATCACGTTATGATGCCATGGTGTCAAGAATTCAGTCAATTAAGTGTCTGAGTTTGTCCCATGACCTGCTTCTTTGTCTCACTCTCTGTTATCAGGAGTAGGTGAATACGCTGCATATTCCATGGTTACTGGTGCGTATTCAATGGTAACCAAGTCTTGTATTCGTTGCTTTCCATTATTGGTTGCAAACATAATACGAATTCATCTGCAAACACGATTCGACGCCTTTCTTAAATTTATTGATTAGGAACACTTTAATTAATTTGTGAATATAAGTGACGAATTCCCATTCAAACTTTACATGTACACTCGCTCAACTGCGACACTGAGTTAATATTAGGGCTTTATCAAAAACATACAAACTACATCTTAAGAAAAAATACACAGAATGAAGGTGGAACATTCTGGTTGCCAAAGCCCCTGTCGTACATTCACAGTCACGCATTCAGTTTATTTCAAGTCATTCTAAGACAATCTCATTAGTCCAAGTACTGCTAACATGTTTCGGCATTTGTTTATTATCAAAAGTTAGCCGTTGGAGCAATACATTTACACGTAGCGGTTCATATTCCACCTGAAAGCGTCTCCGACACGCAGTATCCGGAAAGAGGTCACCGTGTAATTAAGGTTCTAGGCAAGTAACTCTCGAACATAATAATCGTGGATTAATGTTAGCAGCAAAATCATTATCTAACTAACCCTTTTGGACACAACAAACAACTACAAAAGAAAATGTAGGCTTTCTGTTTTTGATTTGTAAGTAACTTACTAATGCAAGAAAGGGTACTAGCTTCGCGTATGAATATTGTTATGTGGAGGGTCTCTGCAAGAGAAACAAGTCGCGTAAGGCGAAAATACAATATTTAGTCAAGTAGCTGTCGAACTCACAGAATGAAACTAAACGCAATGCTATTTTTCAGCAAGACCGTATACTCGTAGCATCGTCAGTCCACCGCTCATGGCAAAGGCAGTGAAATTGACAAGAAGAGCGGGGTAGTAGTTGCGCTAAGAAGGATAGCACGCTTTTCTGTACCTCTCTTTGTTTTAACTTTCTGAGCGTGTTTTTAATCGAAACATATCATATCTATATGTTTTTGGAATCAGGAACCGACAAGGAATAAGATGAAAGTGTTTTTAAATTGATTTGGACAATTTAATTTTGATAATAATTTTTATATATTTAATTTTCAGAGCTTGTTTTTAATCCAAATATAACATATTTATATGTTTTTGGAATCAGCAAATGATGGAAAATAAGATAAACGTAAATTTGGATCGTTTTATAATTTTTTATTTTTTTTTACAATTTTTAGATTTTTAATGACCAAAGTCATTAAATTAATTTTTAAGCCACCAAGCTGAAATGCAATACCGAAGTCCGGGCTTCGTCGAAGATTACTTGACCAAAATTTCAACCAATTTGATTGAAAAATGAGGGCGTGACAGTGCCGCCTCAACTTTCATGAAAAGCCGCCTGGGACAGTAGGGGCGACCACCCCCAACCAGGCGCGTTCACAGGTGGCGGATAGTGAGATGGCCTTCAGATATGGAGGTTAGCTGCGAAATAAGCCAGGCTTGCCAGGACGAATAAGCAGTCGCGGACCAACTGGCGGTGCTTCCAACAGGATGGGGCGGGATAACAGGTGGCACTGTTACACTCAAGAAATACCCCAGGTCTCCAAAGACGGGAGCATCATGCGATCAAGAGCCGCATCTTAAGTTCTAGCCCTGGGGAAGGTCATCTCAGATAAACAAACCAGCCAGCTATGGCCAAATAGCCGGGTAGACTGGACTCGACAGCCCTGTAAAGCCACCAGTCTAGGAGAAGGACCACTCCGATATAAAAACACGCTGAAGCCGGATGAGCTGGGCCATGTATGGCGCATAACGACAGCTCAACGCATCAACGCTCATATGACAGACGACAACGGAATTTCACGATGTGGTGCTCTACCGTTGGAGACCCGCCGGGGTGGAAGAGTGCCGGGCCCTGTGCCTCAAAGGGGCCCAAGCCAAGCAACTGGTGGTCCCCGTACCCCGTATCGTGGTGGAGCCAGGCGGCGGGTGAGACGGGTAAATGCGACTGGCAACGACAATGAAGGAAAAAAAACCGAAAAGCCGGATATGACGTCATCAAAGACATTTATCGAAAAAATGAAAAAAATGTTCGGGGATTTCATACCCAGGAACTCTCATGTCAAATTTCACAGTAAAGATCGGTCCAGTAGTTTAGTCTGAATCGCTCTACACACACACACAGACACACACAGACACACACACACACACACGCACACACACACGCACACACACACGCACATACACCACGACCCTCGTTTCGATTCCCCCTCGATGTTAAAATATTTAGTCAAAACTTGACTAAATATAAAAACAGACGCCAGCACGTTTGCGTTGAAAAAAGAAAGTGGTTTTGATGGACACGTCGTGATCAAGGGGAGCAATTCTCGATACCCACGCTCCCACCACCCTGAAAAAAGTGTCACAGAGGAAGACGACGCCCTGGTATAGCGAGAGCATTGCAGCTCAACATGGCTATTAGTTATCAGGAGTTTTCAGTCAGCACAATTTAACTCTCAAGCATCCAGTGTTCTGTTCCATCTTCACGTCTCTCCAGTACACTAGTTTGAGGTTCTGAATCACCCCCCCCCCTCCACACACACATAATTACACACACACACATACACACACTCACGCATACACACACACACACACACACACATACACACCCACACACAAACACACACACACACACACACACACACACACACACACACACACACGCGCGCGCGCAGGTAACAAAGAAAACACACTATATCCGAATCTTCTTTCCCATTTATTTATTATTGTTTAACATTTGTAATTTCCCAACACTGTAGGTTGAAATCACAGCAATCATCTTAGAATCGTCACAGCAACATCATTTGCATTGTTAATGGTGGATGCTTCCCATGCGTTTCTCATATCCACACAGGGTAAATATTTTATCAAAGTACAACGATGAAAGTGGCCGCTCATACTAAATTGTTTTCCGAATCAGACACTTCATTGCTTCTAACATAATCAAAGACAATTACAAATCGAGTAAATCGTTGGTCTTCTTTTGACATCGAACAAATTATTAATATTTTTGTTGTACATGGGTTTTTTTGCTCACAATGACACGTCAACTTTCTGTCACAGACTGCCTGCTGCAGGGTGCACATAGATCAAAGCCGAATCTTAGCTTCTAAACAAGCTGCACACCTAGACCCCTAGTAACTTACTTCATGTCATCTTCTTAAAAACAAAGACTCCCATCTTTCAGGACGATAACGAAGTTCCCTACAAAGCATGACTTGGAAAAGTAATTGACTAAAGTACACACCGTTTTCAAGCATTGACCTTGAAGCAAAGGACGATTAGCTGGTTCTCCACAAAGCGTGATTGGGACAAACCCAAATTAGTATTCTCCAGCAAAAGGAAAATACACACCATTGTCAAGCCATGATTTTGAAGCAAAGCAAAACGACTCATGTCTCTTCATCAACTGTGCATTTTTCTCTTCAGCCCTGGTTATACCTTGATGGTTAACTTGCAAGGAAATATACCCGCCACTGAAGTTAGAAGTAACGTTCAATCATATATGTAGAGGTTACATGCCGAGTCTCAGTGATTATTAAAAATAATGGTCGAAGTTAGCGGATCATGAAAAATGCGAGCTTTAGCGAGCTTTTTCATGACCGCGAACTGAGACCATTATTTTTTATAATCACTGAGACGAGGTGTGTAACCTCTTTATTCCTCCTTTCTTCAGTTATTCAAAGAAAAGAGGAGTTTAATATTTGCGAAAGTTTGATCGAATCCTATTCTCTCAACCAGTCAACCTGCGCAGGCGATCGATTCATGCGCGGTTGTATAGTTCCGTGCAAATCATTCCATTCTGTTAACACTTCTTGTCAGTTTTCCTATTTTGGACTAAAATCAAGTACACAGATATGCTGTTATTCTGCTGTGGCGGCAAAGACAGATATTGTGTGTTCTGTATATGTTTTGGTATCGCTTAGGATAATGTTTTTTCGTCAAATGGGACTAGCAGACGAACTTTTGCACCCGTGTTCCAACGTTAAAAACTGTATGAAGTTCAGTGTTCTGGGAAAAATAGTGTATGAAACCCCTTTATGTTGTTTAAATTGATGAGATGTGTGCATTTGGTTGCGTGTGATCTGTTTATTAAATGAAATATTGTTGAAAACTGACCGTCGGATTGCAGTCTGTTGTCGAAGAAACTGAGTGAAAAGAAGGGGAACTACTCTTGTCGCTAGACAAAGTAGGAGTTACTTGCCTTGGGAAATTGCTTGTGATGAACGGTTTGAGCACGGCAGATCTAGATTCAGAAAACAACCGAACTCATGGATTTTAAATGGAGATTCATGTGTTCAGGCCTGTAGTTGTTAATTTAAATGCGGTATGTTTGTATTGTTTGCTCCAGAGATGTATACTTCGTACATTAGAGCGTTCGGAACTTTTCAGTCGCAAAAAGTAGTACCGAAACGGAACAACTTTTCAACCCATTGCACTATCGAGGATTCAGGCTGTTGCTGGGTCGTTATTTGTTTGGTTGCTGGGTCATTATCGAAAAATAATTACCTCTACAAGTTTACAGAGGTAAAGAAGCAGAGGGGGGAATAAATATATATATCCCATGACCTCCCTTCTTTGTCTCTGTTACTTCAGTATGGGTATATATGTTGTATTTTTATAGCTCAATAAATACATCATGGACTCCAAAAAATATATGATAGTGCAGATTCCGATTTGGGCAAAGGACTACTTTCCTCCCGACCTTTGACCTCGCTCGCGCCGAACAATGTGACACATTTGTATGAAGTTCTAAAATCGTATTGCACGGCTCAGAAAACCATATCAGTTGCACGCAAAAATGAATCTCAGAACTGATCTGATGTATGAGATGCAATAAGCAAAAGTTTCTTTCATTATGAAAGCAATGCAGGTCGAAAAAAACGAACATTCAACTTACAAGATAACCAGATGCTAGCGAACCAAAACAAAAACACGAGTACCCTCCCCTTGCATCGTTAGCAGACGACTTTTGAGAATCTGTCGGTAGTGTGTTTTGCCGGTGTGCGCCTTCAGCTATCAAACATCGGCTGTTTCACGTGTTTTGCGAGCAAGTCTACTCTTTTGCCTGGCTCTGCAGTAAGTCCACATATTTTTCCGTAATCCAGTCATATTCCTTCAAAATGCAATCAATCGGCGGTGACAGACGTGTCGGTCGCGTTTTCCTCTCACCCATACCAGTTTAAGTTCATCCATGCAAACACACTCGCAAAACAGTTTATCACGTAGATACATTTCAAATAGGGAGCAAATGGTTAAATCTAAACCTACATATTTGTTCCCTAAGATTTGCTTCTCTGTCAATAAGCCTAATTACACACGTTCGAGAAAAACAACGTGGAATCAATTCTGAATCGAGTAAGCCAAATGGGTCCCAAACCCGTTTCGCCCGTTCTGCCGACCTGAAACGCAAAACAAAAGAATTGTGCGCTTCAACTAAATTAATTTCTATTCGACTTCATTACTTTCTTGCAACTTATGAACCTTTACTTAAAGCTTTTAAATGGTCTGAAAGTAGTGTTACCGCGTACTTATCGATGCACTCATTCGTTTTATTTTTTCAGCGACGGTCACTCAGTTTAAGGTTGCAAAAGGGCTAAGTCTCGCTGGCAACAGTTTTACCCTGCACAGATCGCAACAGTGCCGCTAGTTGTCTACACTTTGTGTTTGATGGTAGAATGGGATATACAGATTACAACACTCGTGGTTTTTTATATGGCTTGTATTTCAGTCAAGACCCAGCGGGAATATCAATCGAGAGACACTCGCCAGAGGCTCGTGTCTCCCGATGATATTCATCCGCTGGGTCTTGACTGAAATACAAGCCATATAAAAAACCACTCGTGTTGTAACCTATACATATATTACCTTGTCAGGTATGATACCGTACAATGTTGTACATGAACGTAACGTTATTCTTTATTTTGATTTTGATTAGAAAAAGATAAGATGCCAAGACATAAGAATGCATGGCTCAAGCGAGAATACACAAATATTGAAAGCATTTGATTCTGGATTACATTTATACGACAGAAAAAAAAGCAAAACGAAATCACTCCAGGGGTATTTACAAACAACTCTCATCAGTGAAAACTGATGCTCCCCAAAGGTCAACCATTTCCCAGCAGCGTTTCGTTGACAGCACATACAGTTAGAATAACAAAATAAAAGCAGATGATATACAGCATCATGCACTTAAGAAATGCGAAGTCAAAAGTCCCCACGCCTTTGTCGGGTAACACATATAGTAAAATTGTGACAGTTGTAATTACAAATTAGTGTTCGATATGCTAATCTGACATAACAAGCAACATATTTATAGATGTTTCATACAAAAAAAAAATGTTGGCATGAATGGGTTAATGCATAATTCAAAACACGAACTGTTTTTGAGCAATAGAAAGACAACTAACTGTGTTGGGTGGTAAAATTGACCATATACTAGTGAAAGGAATTTACCTCCGTATAAAACAGGTAGGCTATTCAAAGTCGATCAATAGCTCCAAAATGTACAGAAACAAAATGTACACGATGGAAAAAAATATCTCATGTTTTATTGGTGTCATTAGTGATTTAATGGATGGAGACTCCAACACATGGTGGGATAGGGCACGGGGAAAGGGGGGACTATTTGTGATTTAATGGATGGAGACTCCAACACATGGTGGGATAGGGCACGGGGAAAGGGGGGACTATTAGTGATTTAATGGATGGAGACTCCAACACATGGTGGGATAGGGCACGGGGGAAGGGGGGACTATTTGTGATTTAATGGATGGAGACTCCAAAACATGGTGGGATAGGGCACGGGGGAAGGGGGGACTATTAGTGATTTAATGGATGGAGACTCCAACACATGGTGGGATAGGGCACGGGGGAAGGGGGGACTATTAGTGATTTAATGGATGGAGACTCCAACACATGGTGGGACAGGACACGGGGGAAGGGGGGACTATTAGTGATTTAATGGATGGAGACTCCAACACATGGTGGGATAGGGCACGGGGGAAGGGGGGACTATTAGTGATTTAATGGATGGAGACTCCAACACATGGTGGGATAGGGCACGGAAGAGGGGGGGACTATTAGTGATTTAATGGATGGAGACTCCAACACATGGGGGGATAGGGCACGGGGGAAGGGGGACTATTTGTGATTTAATGGATGGAGACTCCAACACATGGTGGGATAGGGCACGGGGAAAGGGGGGACTATTAGTGATTTAATGGATGGAGACTCCAACACATGGTGGGATAGGGCACGGGAGAAGGGGGGACTATTTGTGATTTAATGGATGGAGACTCCAACACATGGTGGGATAGGGCACGGGGAAAGAGGGACTATTAGTGATTTAATGGATGGAGACTCCAACACATGGTGGGATAGGGCACGGGGGAAGGGGGGACTATTAGTGATTTAATGGATGGAGACTCCAAAACATGGTGGGATAGGGCACGGGGGAAGGGGGGACTATTTGTGATTTAATGGATGGAGACTCCAACACATGGTGGGATAGGGCACGGGGGAAGGGGGGACTATTAGTGATTTAATGGATGGAGACTGCAACACAAAAGGTGGGATAGGGCACGGGGGAAGGGGGGACTATTAGTGATTTAATGGATGGAGACTCCAACACATGGTGGGATAGGGCACGGGGTAAGGGGGGACTATTAGTGATTTAATGGATGGAGACTCCAACACATGGTGGGATAGGGCACGGGGGAAGGGGGGACTCTTAGTGATTTAATGGATGGAGACCCCAACACATGGTGGGATAAGGCACGGGGAAAGGGGGAAGGGGGGACCTAGCACCTAGAACCTAACCTGATCCCTGAACGCAGTAAAAGAAAATAACAGCACCGTGTTGGACAAGCAGCGTCACCAAGTCGTCACAGTGATATGGGTTCTTTCTAGCCACGTCTAGTGGTGTGCCATCTCTCTCTGATACAGAGTTCACGTTGGCTCCATGCTGCAGGAGATACTGAGCTGTCTGAGTGTGACCATTCTGACAGGCTCTGTGTAGCGGTGTGCCATACCTCTCTGATACAGCGTTCACGTCGGCTTTATGCTGCAGTAGACACTGAGCTGTCTGAGTGTGACCTCCCCCACAGGCTGTGTGTAGCGGTGTCTCATTCCACTCTGATACAGCGTTCACGTTGGCTCCATGCTGCAGGAGACACTGCGCTGTCTCAGTGTGACCATTCTCACAGGCTGTGTGTAGCGGTGTGCCAGACCTCTCTGATACAGCCTTCACCTTGGCTTTATGCTGCAGTAGACACTGAGCTGTCTGAGTGTGACCTCTCCTACTGGCTGTGTGTAGCGGTGTCTCATTCCACGTTGATACAGCGTTCACTTCGGCTCCATGCTGCAGGAGACATTGTGCTGCTTCAGTGTGACCATTCTCACAGGCTGTGTGCAGCGGTGTCTCCTTCCACTTTGATACAGCGTTCACGTCGGCTCCATGCTGCAGGAGACACTGAGCTGTCTCAGTGTGACCATTCCTACACGCTTTGTGTAGCGGTGTGCCATACCTCTCTGACACAGCGTTCACGTCGGCTTCATGCTGCAGGAGATACTGAGCTGTCTCAGTGTGACCATTCTCACAGGCTGTGTGCAGCGGTGTCTCCTTCCACTTTGATACAGCGTTCACGTCGGCTCCATGCTGCAGGAGACACTGAGCTGTCTCAGTGTGACCATTCTCACAGGCTGTGTGTAGTGGTGTGCCATACCTCTCTGATACAGCGTTCGCGTCGGCTTTATGCTGCAGGAGACATTGGGCTGTCTCAGTGTGACTATACTGACAGGCTCTGTGTAGCGGTGTGCCATACCACCCTGATACAGCGTTCACGTCGGCTTTATGCTGCAGGAGATACTGCGCTGTCTCAGTATGACCATTCTGACAGGCTCTGTGTAGCGGTGTGCCATCCGTCTCTGATACAGCGTTCACGTCTGCTCCATGCTGCAGAAGACACTGAGCTGTCTGAGTGTGACCATTCTTACAGGCTTTGTCTAGCGGTGTGCCAAACACCAGTGATACAGCGTTCACGTTGGCTTGATGCTGCAGGAGATACTGAGCTGTCTCAGTGTGACCATTATTACAGGCTGCGTGTAGCGGTGTTTCATCGCAATCTGATACAGCGTTCAAGTCGGCTCCATGCTGCAGTAGACACTGAGCTGTCTGAGTGTGACCTTTCTCACATGCTCTGTATAGCGGTGTCTGTTTCCACTTTGATACAGAGTTCACGTTGGCTCCATGCTGCAGTAGACACTGAGCTGTCTCAGTGTGACCATTCTCACAGACTGTGTATAGCGGTGTCTCATTCCACTTTGATACAGAGTTCACGTCGGCTCCATGCTGCAGGAGAGACTGAGCTATCTCAGTGTGACCTTTCTCACAGGCTGTGTGCAGCGGTGTCTCCTTCCACTTTGATACAGCGTTCACGTCGCCTCCATGCTGCAGTAGACACTGAGCTGTCTCAGTGTGACCATTCCTACAGGCTGTGTGTAGCGGTGTGTCATCCTTCTCTGATACAGCGTTCACGTTGGCTCCATGTTGCAGAAGAGACTGAGCTGTCTCAGTGTGACCTTTCTCACAGGCTGCGTGTAGCGGTGTTCCATTCCACTTTAATACAGCGTTCACTTTGGCTCCATGTTGCAGAAGACACTGAGCTGTCTCCGTGTGACCTTTCTCACAGGCTGCGTGTAGCGGTGTTCCATTCCACATTGATACAGCGTTCACTTTGGCTCCATGCTGCAGAAGATACTGAGCTGTCTCAGTGTGACCATTCCTACAGGCTGTGTGTAGCGGTGTTTCATCGCAACCTGATACAGCGTTCACGTCGGCTCCATGCTGCAGGAGACACTGAGCTGTCTGAGTGTGATCTTTCTCACAGGCTGTGTGTAGCGGTGTCTTTTTCCACTTTGATACAGCGTTCACGTCGGCTCCATACTGCAGGAGACACTGAGCTGTCTGAGTGTGACCATTCACACAGGCTGTGTGTAGCGGTGTCTCATTCCACTCTAATACAGCGTTCACGTCGGCTCCATGCTGCAGGAGACACTGAGCTATCTCAGTGTGACCTTTCTCACAGGCTGTGTGTAGCGGTGTCTTATTTATATTCCACTCTGATACAGCGTTCACTTTGGCTCCATGCTCCAGGAGACACTGAGCTGTCTCAGTGTGACCATTCTCACAGGCTGTGTGTAGCGGTGTGCCATACCATCCTGATACAGCGTTCACGTTGGCTCCATGCTGCAGGAGACACTTAGCTGTCTGAGTGAGACCATTCTCACAGGCTGTGTGTAGCGGTGTGATGTCATACGCAGCAGCTGCATCAACCTGAGCACCATGTTCTAACAGACAGACAACTATCTCAATGTTTCCCTTATCAGCAGCTCCGTGAAGTGGTGTTGACTTAGACTCGTCCCTTGCATTCACATCGACTCCTTCGTCAATGAGTTGTCGCGCTACACGTGTTTGACCAGCAGCACAGGCATAGTGTAGAGGTGTTGTCTTCATGTCATCAACAGCATTCACCTTCGCACCGTGTTGAGTCAGCCAGGTAACGATGTCAGTGCGCCCCATCAGACAGGCAGCGTGCAGCGGACTACAGCCCATACTGGTGTCGTGCTGGTTCACGTCAGCTCCCTGTTGGAGGAGAGTCATCAAGGCGTCAACATCGCCACGCACCACTGCCTGGTGAACACGGCCTATCCCCGCTCCTGCTTCTACCAGCTGGGTGATGATGATACCAGGTTTGCTTGCCATGTATGCGCAGTGTAAGGGCGTTCTGCCCTCATCGTCTGTTGCATTCAGGTCAGCTCCATGATGAATCAACCGTCTCAGAGTTTCTGTGTTGCCACTACATGCTGCGTAGTGTAGCGGTGTCCTGCCCAACATATCCTGTGCATTGACATCAGCCCCAGCGTCCAGCAGGAGACGGGTGATGTCGGCGCTGGCTGTGGGGGATTTACCCTCACACGCACAGTGAAGGGCTGTCTGTTTCCACTTATTCATTGCATCGATGACGGCGTTGTGTTTCAAGAGCAGCTCAACTGTACGTATAAGACCCGTACGGCAAGCAAAAAACAACGGTGTTTGAGGACCCTCCAACAGTGAAGTTACGCTGACATTGACATCAGCACCAAGGTCAATCAGCAGATCCGCGATGTTTCCCTGTCCCGCTTTACACGCTACTAAAAGACCTGTTCTTCCTTCATCGTCCTTGTCGTGAACACTGCTTCCGTAACACAGGAGTGTCTTCACGGTCACGTCGTTACCGCCACGTATTACAGAAAACAGATCGAATGCCATTTTGTTTCTGTCTGTCGCGTTGTTCAACTCCTTTCTCCGCCGCTGTGCCAGCTGGTAGGGTGTGAGGCCCTTGTTGTTTGTCTTTGTCAAGCAAGCTCCACTCTTCACGGCCAGTGTGATGGCCTCCAGGTTTCCCTTGTCGACAGCGATGTGAAGCAGCGTGTTGCCGTCACGGTCTGTCTCGTTCACCTCCCTGTCAGCCAGCAGTCTCAGCGCCAGGTACCAGTCCCCTCTGTCCCTCACCTGCACGGTGACTGAGTTGTTTGACACATGAACACTGGCTATAGGGGAATCATTTGACATTGGTTTGTTATCTGGCATCTGTACTGTGAGCAGGTCCAATGGAATGGGAAGATCTGTAAATGTGTCACACAGGTAGTACAACTGTCGCCAAGATTGCTTTGTCCCAGTCATCATTCCGTGAAAGTTTGCATTTTTTCCAACATGTTTTGCAATATATTCGCGTGACAGCAACTTTTTCCCCGTAAAAGCCTGACAGATCTCCGCTGCCAAAAGGCCTTGAAATGACAGTTGCTCTGACTTATGTCCCAATTCATGAGCCAAATGCGGGAAGAGACAACACGCCAGCAGGGTGTCATGCAGTGTATGGTGTAAGTCTTTATCAGCGTTCAATTTATTTATGCACCATTCACTCAGACCGTGACATTTGTTGTAGACAGACCAGTAAATCAGAGGTAGATTGAACACTGTGTCCAGGGCCCTCAGCAGGTGGTGTTCACTGTGTTTTTCCTTCTCGCAGTATTTCTCCATTTCAAGCAGAAACTCAGTGCACTGCAGAGCGGGGTGTGGACTGATTTCTTTCAAATTCCCCTTGATGACTTCTTCGTGCAGTCGTTCTACCAGTGATTGACAGTTTTCGAGAACATCTGGGTTTTTACGGGCCTCAGTATCAAAACATTTTGACCCAACCTGTATATCCAAGACTTTGTTCGCTCTCATCAACTGCCCTACTTTCACGATAACACGTACATGCTGCACGAGGAAGGTGACGTCACACACTCTTAGCAGTGTAGGCAAGCGAAACGAGCGACCGAGAGCGAATCCCGCAGCATCATACATAACGCGACTGATAAATCCATGACCCTGACTTGCCAGCACAGAACCGAGCAGAAAATCTTCATACTTTGCCAGATGATCGTCACAATGTCCTTGAAACCCATGCTCCAAGAGTTCAGCCTGTGCTCTCACTTTCCTGTGAAGGAACCGACCCTTACCCAGCATAGTAAGCACAAACACTGCTGCAAAGCTGTCACCGTGTGTTTCGTGCAGACACATCTGTTTTAACAGCACTGAGTTCGCTTCAGCCGGTGACGTGAAGACAGTCGCGGGGTCCTCTACAGCCTGCCAATGGTCCACCAGGTAACGACAGCACCAGAGAAACGCAGGGCCGCTGGTGTCTGCCTGCACAATTCTCTCCACCACCTCCTGCTGCTGTGAAGGCTGAAGGGGAAGCTGCTTCAGGTGAAAATCAAGCAGTGCTCTCTTCACCTCTGTGTCCAGATCCTCCTTCATCAGCCTCACCACTGCAGAACTGTCCAACAGAGGGCTCTGAGAGTCAGTCTCCAGTTGTTGCAGCTCGTGCAGCACGTGGGGATACAACGTGACCACCACCCTGCAGTCTCCTGCCTTGATCAGTTGAAGCATGTTGCACAGAATCTTTGTCCACTCTTCATACTGCTGTCTATTTACACGCACCACGCCCATCAAGTCGTCAATCAAGACAAAGCTCCGCCTGCCTGGCCCAATGTGGGCGTGCCAGTCCTCCAGCTTGGACAGGATGTAGGGCTTGAAGCCTTCCTCTCTGCAGCGTCTCAAGAGGGCGTGTCCCACAGTGGTCTTGCCCGTTCCTGGGAACCCACACAGGATGACTCGCCCTGTCCCTTGAAGGATGTCTGATGCCTCTTCCAGATCGTCTGTTGGAATGCATCGGTATCTTTCACTGTCAGCAGTGACTTCAGTGTTTCCTGAAGATATAAAATACACACAGCTATTAAGCATCTTCTTCATATCAGAACAGCCAGTTATTCATTATAGACCACAGGGTCTGGCTTCATCAGAAGTCTAGAAGACGAGTTCCGCTGTCTGGAAAAGGGTACAATGTTTTGACATCAAATTGTCTCATGACATAGTATGTGTAGTCAGTAACAATAAAGTACTCACGTTTAGTATTGCACGTTCTCTGGAAAACTGCAACTTAAAGGTGGGGGGGGGGGGGGGATAATCGCCCAGAATGAGACACAAAGTGACAGTTGCCCAAATTATTTGTTTTTTTCATGTTGAAATACTTTGTTATACAAAAACCTAGTTTTTTAGAGGCATGTGTTTTAGAGTCACACCTCAGGAAGTTTCTTTTACAAATATCCTATTTTGCCACAGTTGATGTGTACATTTTGACGCGTAGAAAAGTTTGCGTTTTCCGGTTATGTTTTCTAAAGTATTATAGATACAGTTTTGAAATGTTGCTCAGTCATGTTTCAAAACATTCTGGCGTTCATTATGTTTGAATGTCTGAAAAACCAACCACACTGTTGTAGCTGCATGTGCCGGTGATGGTATTTTTCAAGTATTTAATGTGTATACATCAATAAACTAATTCTGCGAATATGTGTATTGTTTCTTAACATTGAATGTTTGTTCTAATTTGTGACCAAATTTTATGAAATAGGATAATGTATACTGAAAGGCATAAATTCTGCAAATAGTGCATTGAACGATTTTGCTCTCAAACGAAAATCAGATTGAACCTGTAATTTGTAGTTGACATCTTGAGTGTCGGAGCAAATCTGCCGTGTATTGGCAGAAGGCAGTAAGTCCAAATTTGGTAAAAATGAGATTTTCATATCATAATGCAGAGGGGAGAAAGGCGCATCTTGTGTCAAAATTTCTAAGATGTGCGATCAATATTTATGGACTTTTTGAAGAAGTAAGTCCACTACAAAAATGTAATCGAAGGATAAAAATCGGCAAATGGAAGCAAGTCCAGGGACTTTTGGTTTTCAGGTTTGCACTGGACTTACTTCCTTGCAAGCCTCAAAACGAGTTTGCATGGTTTAGCGCTCTATGTCCATTAGCCAATCGCGTTCACCCTTTTGTAATCCTGACTGCGGTTAACCAATCAGAACTAAGCTTATTGTATCATGATTTCCCTGGCCTTTGTCGGGGAAAATGGCGATGAGAGCTGCCGACGTGTTCAACTATATCCGAAGCAACAGTAAGTTGGTTTGTTTGTTTCATTCTTGTTGTTGGCAGTTTTGCGTTCCGGTCTGAAATGACTCTCTCTCAATAGGTGTATGGGAATTTACAACGACAACGCTGATTTTCTGACTGATTTGGGTATTCCAATGTGCACTTGCATTACGGAGCTAGCAAGTAAAATGCCATAGTTCAAATGCCCATTTATTATAATTTTGTTGTTGTTGTACGCTATTTCCACCGTGACTTCTTGACTATTCACTTCTGCTATTTTCATCATGATATTTAAGGATACAAAGAGATAGTTGTTTTGATCAAGAATGAGTGACTTGTGGTCTTGAGCACTGACAGCGTGTTAGATCTGGAACAGTATGACATTATACTGGAGGATTGTTCTCCGGTCTCTTTGTGCTTCCAACCATCGGAATAAGTATTATGTCCTATTGTATTTGACAGAAATGTGATTCGAAGTGGGACAGGCAGCGACGACAGCTGCAGCACACAGTCTGAGGGATACTCGCCACCACTGCCCCTTTATGTTCAAGGGCCCAAAACAA
This sequence comes from Littorina saxatilis, assembly GCF_037325665.1. Classification (NCBI taxonomy): domain Eukaryota; kingdom Metazoa; phylum Mollusca; class Gastropoda; order Littorinimorpha; family Littorinidae; genus Littorina; species Littorina saxatilis. Next base: position 1,395,020 of record NC_090259.1, on the reverse strand, counting down.
GGTATGTTTCACTGACACAGCCAAAAATAGCGTGCAACATTTTTTCATTCCTTTCTTTTCTCGGGCTGAAGAGGTATATTTTAAAACGAGCAACATCTTTACATCATTTTCGTTGCAGTAGTATTAGTATCATCAGCAGCAGCAGTAATCGTTTGTCATTATAGTAGCCCGGAGGGGGAGGGGGGGGGAGGTGATGTGCGCGGGAGAGGAAAAGGATGCTGTGAAGGAGGGTGGGGAGGAGATTTGTCAATAAAATGTCTCACTTTTGCTGCCTTTTTCATTTGACAGATGTGTAAGCGTTGCTGGCAGGTTGCAACTGCGAGATACAACCACCTCGGCTTGCAGGAGAAGAGGCCACAATGGACCTTGCCCAAATGAAAATGCCAGCAACATACGACGGTTATGGGCCAAAGAAGAGGAAGAGGAGTAATACTGACAACTTTCAGTTTGACAATAACAGATGCTGAGCGCAGAGATGCAGAACGTGGGGACGAGGAGGGGGAGGAGGTGGGGGGGATTGTATGTTGTTTGTTAGTTATCCAAACAGGCTCATGGAAAAAAAGTCTACACCCAGTTAATCGCTGTAGTTGATAATTGTCATCAGTCGGATGGCAGAATGTCAGTGAATAGTTTTAGAATGGATGTAGACTGTAACTGGGGTAGATGGGGTGATAAATGAATGTACTACATCATAGTTTGCAGGTTTGTGGTTTTGCTAGTTGAACACTCAACTACAATGTTTGTGGACAGTGTGTGAATTACTATGTAATTCTACTAGGAAATGTAGCGCGCATGGTGTACAACTACAAATGGTTATATAGTTCATCACACAGTTTTCAAGACTAATTAAACAAGTTTTGTTCAAAAGTGGAACACTTCAGCTGAAAGTGAACACTGCACGATAATATTGTTAACTCTGGTATAATGGCGGTTTGTCAAACCATTTCTTTTTGTCATGCTGTTGCTTTAATTTTGTGTCCTTTGGAAATCAAGACTGCACGATTATCATGCTATTGTTAATTCTGGTATAATGGCGGCTTGTCAAACCAGTTCTTTTTGTCATGCTGTTGCTTTAATTTTGTGTACTTTGGAAATCAAGACTGCACGATGACCTATTCTTAATTCTGGTATAATGGCGGCTTGACACACTAGTTATTTTTGTCATGCTGTTGCTTTAATTTTGTGTCCTTTGGAAATCGTTAGTCAAACTCAATAAATAAAACGTCTTATTGTCAGATCCTGGATTATAATTCTTATTAGCAAACGAAAGCGAGAAAGACAGTGAGAAGGAAAGAAAAAGCGTGTGTGTGTGTGTGTGTGTGTGTGTGTGTGTGTGTGTGTGTGTGTGTGTGTGTGTGTGTGTGTGTGTGTGTGTGTGTGTGTGTGTGTGTGTGTGTGTGTGATACAGACAAGCAGCAATAAAAAAAAGCGTGTGTGTGTGCAAACGTTTTCTTAGATTTTTATTTTAATGTTAAAAGACTTGCGTTCAAGTCAATATTTGTCTTGTGAATATCAAAAGAGAGTATCAAGACTTGTATTAAGAATAATGGTTTTTTTAAACGATATTAATGGCACAAGAACGGATTAACAATAAAGTTAATCATGAGTGAGCGACCACAGAATGATAAGCAAAACGAGGAACCAAGACAAAGACTAACTTGAGCATGTGTTGAAATTTAAGAAAACGGGAACATTTCGTCTCAGTTAATCACAATAGAAAATACAAATTGTTCACCAAGGAAGTTGTTTATGCATTCAGAAATTCACGAAATCACTGGACGTAAAATCACATTTGAAAAAAAGTTCCAACAGCAGTGTTGCGTGTATTTTCTTTTACTTTCAATTTTCGGAGATAATAAATTAGCAGAAAGCAGTAAGTCCACTTACTGCTCTATGCCCTTTTCTCAGCCAGATATATCGACCAGGATATAATATGGCAGAAAGCAGTAAGTCCAATGCTGCTTTTTGCCATTTTTTTAAAAATAAGATTTAAGTCGGGATATAATTTGGCAGAAAGAAGTATGTCCTCTTACTGTCTTTTACCGTTATTTTTGAGTGAATTAGTTTAGGGAATTAATTCGGCAAAAGGCAGTAAGTCCACAAAAATCATTATTTCTAAGTGATGAATCAAATGAGGGTTTTAATATTCATAGCAGAAACGCACAATAATGCCCTACATGTTATCAGCAAACAAACAAATCATTTAAAGCTTTTCATTCCAAAACAGTGATGCAAACAGAAAATGTCGATTTTCTCGAAACTATGTTTCATGGACTTGCTTCCTTCTGCCTTTACACGGCAGAAATGTTTCACGCTGTCAGCGTGCGCTTTGCAGTATTGCTGATACAGCCACAGCTCACTGTGCTAATAAAGACAATGGGCTGAACGGGAGACAATAACGAAACAAAGATAGTGTATGGCCCTATAAAATGCAACTGGCTGTTTGGCTGTATCAGATATCGCAATTATGCCACGACTTGATGAAGGAGAGAGACAGCAAGCGATTGGGATGCTTAGAGTTGAACGTTTTCCGAAATCATTGCGCTTGGACTCAGTCACTGTTTTTGAAAAATTGTCATTTCATGATGTTCTATTCAAAATCAATAAAACGAAGGTTTATAAACACTAAAATGGCCAATAAATAAAATATTCAAACATTGAAAACATTCACCACTGAGTTGATTTTTTGTGATTTTTTAAAGTTCAGTTTGCGGAATTTATGCCTCTCGGTATACCACCAACATAAAAATGCACCCTTCCCCAGGTAGTACTGCCCTTTGCAACGTTGTAAATCACAGTAATTCTTTTGGCATCAGACAATTAGCGATTCTATTCAAATCTTGAAAAAGCGACCGAGCGCTCTTATGTACAGGTGCACTAAAGCTGTGCAGTGCGGATCTTGCGTTTAGCAGCACATTAAAAATTAGGAGTATGAGAGACAACTGCTTTTGCTTTCGATTCGAGACATTTTGACGAAGTTCACTGAAATATTCCACCAAAAAAACCTAGAGCCTGCAAACGATCAACAAAAGCTAAACACGTTTGAAACCAGATTAATAAAACAATTTATCCTACATACCTGAGAGCGACCAACCATGAGATAACAATATTGTTCAATTCACTAGTTGGTATACCATGCAAATTAGGTCGTGTCAAACTAGTCTGGCAGGGACCTTATTTTCTGCTGAGCAACCTTCACCGTGCTTCCTAGGTCGTGGACGACTCAGAGCCTCTCAACAGTGTCTGTATCTCTAAAACTATCGGAAGTTTTTGATTGAGGCTTCATGATTGTAATCCTCAAACATCATAGAACCTTCTCATCGACCAATTGTGAAAGGATTATCTTTGTAAACAAACAGACAAAGAATGACGTCATTTGAACTACACAGTCCGGATGTTGTGTGTCGTGGACGACCCATATAGAAATAAAAAAGGCATTTTACAGTGTTTACTGCCTCTTTGCAGGGTATGGGTCGTACACGACCCACGCCATTCGAATAGAGATACACACCGTAAAATGCCTTCTTTAATTCCATATGGGTCGTCCACGACACACAACATCCGGACTGTGTAGTTCAAATGACGTCATTCAGCTCTCCTGTCAGGAGTTCAGACTCTCGATCGTCATCATTATTTATTGATATTTCAGAGATATCCATTCGTCAAAGCAGATCAAGACCGTTGGATTGAGGAAGTAAAACATACAGTCTAGCTATAACGCTTACAAATTCCGTGCTGTACAGACCTAAAACGCTTCGAATAACAGACGCAGCAAAATGTACGTTGGAGAACATTACGGTCTGCTATGACTTCCAAACACATCATTCAGATTTGAAAAATAGAACGCTCAAACACTATTTCTGAGACCTTCTCCGTGTGTGTTGTCATCAGTTAATTCTATTCAACCCCCAAAACGAACTCTGTAGATCTCGGCTCAATTTCAAATCTGTATCGCTGGGAATAGCACATGGAATGCTATGGAAAAGGTGGGACGCAAACTAGGAGTCGCGAAAAGTGCGTCACAATGAGAAATACAATCTGGGATTCCTACTCAAAATACGACCGTTTTCAAATTGATAAACTCAGCGCTCAAACTTTTTATTTAAGGTATTCCTGGTGTGTGGTCAGAAAATAACAACCCCCCAAGCTGAACTGTAAAGCTCTTGGGCCTATTTGAGACACATATTTCTTGTTAGGTATATTCCCTTTAATTTGGAGCGGCACATTTGAATTGCTGAAGAAATAAAAATCGATACATTATTTTACTCGCATCAGGATTTTGAGCTTTTGGTGTTAAAGGGATACGCGGCATCTGAGTCTACCTTTGATTTTTTTTTATTGACACATCTGATTACTAAAGGTTTTACAGTAGTAAAAGCATTCTCTGTACCACAATCAAAAAAGAAATACTCATTCCCTAAAGACTGCTGAACACCATGCCTTTTTCATGTAACCACCGTTTTGCCCAAAATTCGCACAAAATTGCTAAAATAAGGGCCTGAAAGCAAAAAAACCAAACTAAAATGGTAACCCTATTCTTTTTTACATTAAATGAATGTGAATAGTGTCTATATCTTGCCCAGAAAATATTAGAGCACTCGCATATTCCTTATAATACCTATGATTTTTATTCCAAAAAGTAGGGGGTAGGGGTATAAAAGATGCTGCCACTCGAAAACAAGCACGATGACCTACAGTTTTCTTGTGTTTATTTTGAAGGTAAGATATCAAATATCCTGCTGCAAGAAAATCAGAGTGCTGACATATTCCATGTTGTCATTATGGTTGTTTGAACAACACGATTCGCTGATTTTTGTAAATATTTCAACACAGCATGTCGTTATCGGTTTGAGTTTACTTTTTTTTTTGTCAATTGACATATTTTGTTACTAAAAAGCATATTCTACCTACCAAAATAAAAAAAAGTACCAATTCACTAATGACTGCTGAACACCATGCATATCATATAACCACTGTTTGGGTCAAAATGTTCAGAAACTGCCGAAAAGAGGGCCTCATAGCAAAAAAACTAAAACGGTGTCCCTACTTTTTTTTTACACTAAATTGATGTGGATGGTGTCTATATCTTGCCCAGAAAATATTAGAGCACTGTCATATTTTTGGTCAAATGCCGCGTATCCCTTTAAGTAGTGTGTGCGCTAATCCTTCATTCATAACTGACTTTAGTCTGCGAGAAATATCTGCGTGCAAAGTTCGCAAGAAGTGGATTTGCAAGACACACCAAATTAATGAGTAATGAGATCTATAGATCTAGATTTGCTTTTGAATAACTGGTGTTGGAAATGTGATGTAGGCGAGTTTGAAGATAAACTCTACATTTTTAATAAAACTGAAATCTCGGGACTTGCATGGTCAAGAAAGACTCTTGCTCTGTTTATACCTGTCTTATAGTCATGGTTGTGTTAATGCACGCTGTAGTGAGCACAGCAGCTATGAAGAAACAGTCATCGTTTTGGAATGTCTTGAAATATCATAGGAAAAACATGCCATTTTTTTATTCAACGATCAGGATTTAATCCAATACATAAGTCCGACTTTTAAATAGATCACACATCCCAACATTAGAATGGAGAGTCTACCTCTATGGACGGAAACTGATGCTCTCACTGTGGCCTTCCATATCTGGGATTGATTCTCACTCTTTATTGCAACTCAACCGTTTGAATACTCACGAAATAGGTCATCGATTCCTCCGAGATACTGTTGATGTCCATATTTCAGATTATGTACCTTTTCTCATCTGTCCAGTAAGTGGTTTCACCCAGTTGCCAGCTGTTTACATTTCCTGGCACTATCGTGAGCTCCATACGTACCGCACGCGTTGGAAAACTGACAGGCAACAGTCATTACATCCTGGGGGAGTCACATTACCGATTTCACCATGTGAAATTTAGGCACATTCCATTATTAAGTTCCGACGATGCAAATTTTTAGCAATTTTTCGAATTTGAGTTTGCACTTCGTCGACCTAGAGTGTGCAATGCTTATATGGCACCCGTGAAATAATGACAAATCAGAATTTGATGTATGCAGTTTACAAAGACATTTAAAAGTGTGGCTCACCTTGCAGAAAAGAGGGTTCAAAGTCCATGCAGTTAGGTAGAGACAGCCACTCCATCGCCTGATTCTCGCTTGACTCTGCTCCTGGAATCAAGGCATGTGAACATGATATATACAAACAGTGGAACACCGTTTTAAGATCTTTAAAAATCTGAGAAGATCCGGACTTCAAGGAGGTTGTATAAACAGAAAACCTGCAAAAGCATGATCTGAGGGGAGCTTTGAAATCGGGGAGGAGGTGGTCTCTAAATGGAGGTTCCTCTGTACATGTATCCAACATAATGTCTTCACCACAATTGAATTCCATGAAATGTTTACACATGCAGAAAATTAATCTGCACAAATGGTAACGTTTTGTTTAAATAAAACCATGGTACCAATTTTGCTGGCTGTGTAAACATGAAACAAAAACACTATATTGACTGGTTCGTTACAGCGATAGCTAGTCATGCATAAACAGAGTTAATGTTGATAGACATTCAGCAACAGTAGTTGTTGCTGGTAGACAGCACAAAATGTCCATATGTTTCTCATCTGTTTATGTGGCTAACAAATTGATGCAAGTCTACTTGCAATTGACACACCACTCCTTAGAGTTTGGTCCACAAAATATCACGTAGGAGTATTTGTCTGAGAATTTTCTAAAAAAGCAACTTTTCCACAACCCATACAAAACGATTTACTGTATTTACAATCATCTCCTTTTACCTGCAGGGTCACGAGTATGATGAGTTCTACAGATTGACTAAATGTAGCAATTTCACTTCATGCGACTTGTCTTTCCTTCAGTTGTCTTACTATGTCATTGCTTCATTTTCATTGTGACTGCGGCTGTGCACAAGCCTTTGATATCAACAGGGCAAGATCAGCAAGATCAGCATACTGGGTGAACTGTAGACAAAGAAGGGTCATGGGATATATCTATGTGAACACTATCCTGCATTTCTATGATACAGTTGGTCAATTTACCTCCTGGGTCGTGAGAGTGAGAGAGTGATGATGAACCATGCTGCCTGCCCACAGCTTCCCCTCCTTGGTCTGCCATCTTGTCTGCCTCTTGTCCGTCTGCAATGAAGGGTCGTGATCACCATGTGGTTTTGGTTTTGGAGTGTGTTTTTGTCTGTGTTTGTTTTGTCGGTTGGATACTTCTCATGTATACATATATATGTCGTGCCGAATTAACGTAATTGCCGATTCCGAGTAATGGGCAACATTTTTGCCCATTTCGCGTAATCGGCAAAACGCTGCCCAATACGTGAAATCGGCAGCGTTTTGCCGAAATCGCGTAAAGGCTTCTAAAATGTGCCCATTTTGAGAAATCGGCAGCCACTTTTTGGTTTTAAAGTTCTCAAATGCCTGGGATATCATCACACTTTGACAACTAGATACTCCAATGGATACATATCGCAATAATCGATAAGTTATTGCAGAAAGTGTAGTTTTCGTGCATTTCCGGAGTTATGCTCGACACAGACCAAAATAGACCATACAAAACATAGTAGGGAGGTAAAGCAATGTTAATGCAATGTTCTGGTGACACAAAAAGTAACAGACTAGCTGTCGCTTTTGCGAAATGGGCAAATTTTAGAAGCCTTTCCGCATTTTCGGCAAAACGCTGCCGATTTCACGTAATGGGCAGCGTTTTGCCGATTACGCGAAATGGGCAAAAATGTTGCCGATTCCGCGAATTGGGCAATTCTGTGAATTCGGCACGACATATATATCTAGGACTAACAGTATTTTCTCTCTGTATCGGTTAAACTTAACCGTGTGTACCACATCCAAAGGTTTTGCACGTCGTTGTAATTTCTTTTGAAAGACAAAATCCCATTGATATGGTCATGTAATGTAAGTTACACCTCTGAAATATCCATCAAATGGCAAAGTAACTCTCATCGAAACAGGGTGGATGACGTGTTGACGTTTCTCAAGGCCATGAATGAACGGAGATGTAACTTATACGTATCACTTGTATCAGTTACAATTATAACTGTGGGCTCCTCCTCTGAAAGCATGGTATAGTACCTAGTCTTTCTTTCTTTCTTTCTTTATTTGGTGTTTAACGTCGTTTTCAACCATTCAAGGTTATATCGCGACGGATAGTACCTAGTATCACTGCGGGATATTGGTAATGCAACAGTGTCATAAGAAAATATCTCCAATGTTTACTATTATCACGTTGGCATAACAGAAGTTCGCTCACTTTCCAAAAGTTAAATTATTGATATATCTGAAAGAAAATGGTTGTTTTTCACTGATATTTCAATGTGTTGTCATCGCTTCTCTTCCTCCCTCAAGGTTCTACCCATTGAGCCGTCGGCAACAAAAATAAATAAACAAGTCGCGTGAAGCGATATAAAAAACATTTAGTCAAGACCAACACCACAAACCAGTCATTGCCGATACTACATTCAGATAGTCTCGGCTAACCACACCGAAGACCGAGACGGGTCACGCTCGCCTCTGCGAAGCACGCTTCCGTAGTACATACTGAACCTATTTTCTTTCATTCTGAGCACATTTTTAAGTAAACATGACATATCTATATATGTTTGAATTCAGGAAAAGATGAGAAATACAATGCAATCATTTTTTAATCTATTTCTGAAAATTCGATTTTAATGACAAATTTAATGAGCAAACTAAAAAAACTATTTTTTAAGCTCTCAAGCTGAAAAGCAATCCAATAGTCCGGACTTTGTCGAAGATTACTTTACCAAAATGTTAATCAATTTGGTTGAAAAATAAGGATGGGACAGTGCCCTATCAAATTACACAAAAAGCCGAATATGACGTCACGAAAGACATATATGAGCCTTTGCCAAAAGGTGCCATTTCGGACCCATGTATTTTTGGAAAGCAAGTGTAATTAACTGGATTACCCCAACATGTTTACATGTATTGTGCTTTGAAAAAGGGAGTTTGATGAATGCTTTTTTTAATGTTTTGAAGCCTGTTGTTGTTGTGAATGTTAAATAAAAAATAAAATGTTTTAAACATACACCAGAAACGGCCCCGAAAAATTTTGGACATTTTGGTGTCCTCGGGAAATTTTCGATTTTTCATGGTCTGCATCACTTTATCGGTTTTAATCAGCGTATTTCATACAGTCTAAGCATGCAACTCTTAGTAGAATGTGCAACAATCGTAATTAGAACCAGAATTTACCGAAAACCTCGCCCAGTAAATACCCGGTTATTTTCGAAGGCCTCATGTCCGCAGACCAACTTGTTTACAGATTCGATTTTCGCCGGTCTTGGTGCTTTGAATGGCCGCCATTTTGGATGAAAACGATAGTTTCGTGTTCGAGGAAATAAAAGCAGTGTGTTGCATTTGAGTCAGAATTTGCGAAGTTATTGTATCTAGCAGCTAAAAAGAATCGATGGAGTTTAATGTCCGAAAGTAACGTTTGACACATTTTGTTATTTTTGCAATTTTCACAAAGAAGTTTCGCGAGTATTTTTTTCAAAAGCGTGGAAACCACTAGCTTTGCTTCTTTGGCGTTTCCGGTCACCGATTCGATTAAAATCATGGAGACGACGAGCCGTAAAGTTGAGAAAATATTGTACTGTCTGTTCAGGGTAAGGTGTAGATCTATACGTAACGTTTGACACTTTGTAGATCTAATGTTTGACACTTGCCCATAATTCTTCTCCCGACGAATTGAATTAGCTTATATTATCCCATGACCTGCCTCTTTATCTCTGTTAGCTGAGGAGGTGATTATTCTGAATATTCCATCACAACCATATGGATATCCTATGGATATCCTATGGATATCCCATCACAACCGAGTTTCGATCTCAACTGTCATTGGTCATTGTCTTTGATTTCAGAGTACAATTGAATAATTTATGGAGGTCATCTGCATATTCAGAGTTTACAGATGGACTACTTTTTACAATTAGTCAAGTTTTGACTAAATGTTTTAACGTATAGGGGGGAATCGAGACGAGGGTCGTGGTGTGTGCGTGTGTGTGTGTGTGTGTGTGTGTGTGTGTGTGTAGAGCGATTCAGACTAAACTACTGGACCGATCTTTATGAAATTTGACTTGATAGTTCCTGGGTATGATATCCCCAGACTTTTTTTCTTCATTTTTTCTTATAAATGTCTTTGATGACGTCATATCCGGCTTTTCGTGAAAGTTGAGGCGGCACTGTCACGCTCTCATTTTTCAACCAAATTGGTTGAAATTTTGGTCAAGTAATATTCGACGAAGCCCGGACTTCGGTATTGCATTTCAGCGTGGTGGCTTAAAAATTAATTTATGACTTTGGTCATTAAAACTCTGAAAATTGTAAAAAAAAAAAAAAGTTTTTATAAAACGATACACATTTACGTTCATCTTATTCTCCATTATTTTCTGATTCCAAAAACATATAAATATGTTATATTTGGATTAAAAACAAGCTCAGAAAATTAAAAATATAAAAATTATTATCAAAATAAAATTTTCGAAATCAATTTAAAAACACTTTCATCTTATTCCTTGTCGGTTCCTGAAGAGAGAGAGAGAGAGAGAGATAGAGAGAGAGAGAGAGAGAGAGAGAGAGAGAGAGAGAGAGAGAGAGAGAGAGAGAGAGAGAGAGAAAGAAAGAAAGAAAGAAAGAGAGAGAGAGAGAGAGAGTGAGAGAGAGAAAGAGAGAGAGAGAGAGACTGAGAGAGAGAGAGAGTTTGTTTGTTTGTTTGCTTAACGCCCAGCCGACCACGAAGGGCGGCCACACACACACACACACACACACACACACACACACACACACACACACACACACACACACACACACACACACACACACACACACACACACACAAAACCCGACCGACTGAATATGTAAGTGATCCACGTGTGAAAACCAAAACATAACAGCGCGATGACAGCCAACATTTCTATCCCCGACTGACAAACAGTAACACTGCATGCAAACTGACTTGGGTCAACGATCAAACCAGCACGGCCCGAACTGAATTTGTTGCGCTGCCATTATCGTGCGCAATTCTGGTAAAAATATAAACCCGGTATGCCGAATTGAGTATAACGAAAGTCGATGTCATATACATGATACACAAGGATATTTTAAAATGACTTTCAAAATGTAAAAGCAGATAGCAGACCTTTTTATAAGCAATTTGAATGACTGAATGTCTACATACAAGTCGAATGACGCCGTCCATTATGCTGACAAATGGGAACTAGCTATGCGCATGAATTCATTGACATGAATTTCGACTGCGGAGGCTTTTGGCAAGCTGAAAACAGGCACGGGCAGGTTTTAGTGGAAAAAGTAAGTGTTTTTAATGAAAACGTCGGAGTAATGGGATAAATAGCTTACACACTCCGAGTTCTGATTATCTTGCATATTGTGTAACCTATATACAACTGCTTGCTACTTTTGGAGGCAAATTTGATTGAAGAAAAATTCGATCCTCTGTTTTTGTTAATATCCGTGTTACGATTCAGGACGATACGTTCATATCCGTGCAACGATTTAGGAGGAGACATATATGTCCTTGTAAATATTGTAGCCAAAGCTGAAAAAATGCTTTTGGGTTAGCAGGGGGAAGGAATATTTTCATGAGATTGTTTTAACACCCCCCCCCCCCCCCCCCCCCTCCCCAACATAAAAAAAAATCAAAGTTTTTTTTTTTTAAATTTGGATTTTGCTAGGATTTTACGTACAACTAATTAAAAAAATTCGATTTGATTGAGAACCTTGTTCCAGATGTACATAGACATTAGGTTAAAACTGTATTCTAAATGTCTGTTTGAATATTGTAGTTATTTTTGACATTTTCATTGATTTCATGTCCACTGACTCCATGTAACACGTGACAGGTAGAACGCAGATTTGACCTGTTTTGAACATGATGTTACTTTTTTTGTGGTGCTTTGATGTTCCATAATTACCTAATCTTCAAAATATGAATGTATCCTAAAGGTCTATTTAATATCACAGTTGTCATTTATAACATTTTGAATAATTTCATGTCCACTCACACAGTGTAACATGTGACACGTAGAATGCTGTTATGACTTGCTTTTAACATGTTTTGCTATTGTTTCTGTTTTCATATTCCATAAATAACCTAATCTTTAGATTGTAAATGAAAAGTTAGTGTATGTATAACATTCTGGTTGTTATTTCAAATATTATGAATATTTTCATGTCCATCAATATTTTTGTAACACGTGACACCTACAACAACATGTTTAACTAGTTTGAGCAAACTGTAACAACTTTTAGGGATATTTTTAACATGTGTCAGTGTTTCTGTTGAAGTGTTATATTTTATTTTAGGGTTTATACTTCTTGTGGTTACTTAGCAGAAAGTATCAGTTTTGACTTTTATGATGTTTGAGCGTTTTGCGACATTACGTGACACTGCATTCAAGATTTGGCTCCAAATGTACTTTTAAAGACTGATAATGCTTCTGCAGGGTCTGTTTACTAGAAATAAATCATTACCAGTTGTATGAAATGATATTAATGGCTTCTGTGGTCAGTTTTGTTGCACATGTGGCTTTTCTCAAAATTGGCGTTTTATGGCATATTATCAAACCGTACACATTTCCCAAATGCACAAACCATTCTTTTATTACACAAATGTGTTCATCAAAGACTAATGTATCACTTAAAACACCAAAAAAAATCAACTGAAAAGGTTTAGTTTGTCACAAATGTCCAAGCACCCCCCCAGCACCTTTTGGCAAAGCCTCATATCCAAAACTGAAGAAAAAAAAGTCTGGGGATATCATACCCAGAAACTCTCATGTGAAGTTTCTCGGAATCCCTTTATAAAAACACACACACAAACATACACACACACACACACACATACACACACACACACACACACACACACACACACACACACACGCACACACACTCACACACACACACTCACACACACACACACACACACACACTCACACACACAAACACACACACACACACACACACACACACACACACACACACACACACACACCAAAAACAACACTTCACTCACCTCATGAAATGGCCGCTGCAGTCTTCATTTTGCATGACGTGTTCCAAGCTTACGTGCTTTCATTTCTGAATGAAGTACTCAACTGACCGATTTTCATAGCATTTGTCTGAAACAACCTTCTGGAATTGTTCTAGTTTTTGATTTTATTTTTCATTGGTCGTGTCAGGAACATATTATTTTTTTCTGGCTTGCACATTGTCCTAACTGTAATTTAATGTTGACAGACGACGTGTTTCGAATACAAATAGTCACACCCACAACAATGGCGCCTTCTCGACAGAGACGAGTGTGTGAATACACAAGCGTTCCTTGCGTCATGACACCAAACGCCATGAACAGTGCAGTGTAAGGGTGCTACAGAAAACTGTCCAATCTGTTTTTCCTGGAGATAATAATCGGAGAAGATTAAGTTGCACAATCTAGCCTCACTGTCCCAGAATGTTTACAGGTGCATGATTCCTGTGGGCCTACACTGCGGGCTGGTGCAGGACAGGTGACTGTGAGGTACTCACCCAACAACACAAAAGTCATATGCGAGGAGATAGCTCTGACCCGAGTGCCCAAAGCGAGGCTTTTTTGTGTTTATGTGCCTACACTGCAGCGATCGGTGAAGGCTTTACAAGTTCAGTTCTGTTGTTGAGGCCGACAGATTGACAATACCCAATATTGACGGACTGTGTGATGATATCTTCTGCTGTGGTCTGTTGAGACAGTGATATCAAAATCGAGACCGGAGGTCGATATTTTGATATCACTGTCGAAACAGACCAATAGCAGAAGATATCATCACACAGTCAGTCAATGTTAGATATATTGCTAATTCTCTGGACATTTTGTATTTACTGTAAAGAAATTACAAAAGTATTTGTCTCAGTTTTGGCTGTTCCACATCCCTCCCTCTGATTATTATTTCTTTTTGTTCACTCTTTTCTTGTACTTTTCAGTATTTCAATATGTCTTTTCTTTCAAAAAGTCTTTAGTCACTTGCTCAACTAAATTCTGGGATAATTACATTTTCATATATATTTGTTTGTTTCTAAATGTAGGTGTTTTTATATTTAGTCAAGTTTTGACTAAATATTTTAACATCGAGGGGTAATCGAAACGAGGGTATGGTGTATGTGTGTCTGTCTGTCTGTCTGTCTGTGCGTGTGTGTGTGTGTGTGTGTGTATGTACACAGTAGAGCGATTCAGACTAAACTACTGGACCGATCTTTATGAAATTTGACATGAGAGTTCCTGGGTATGAAATCCCCGAACGTTTTTTCATTTTTTTGATAAATGTCTTTGATGACGTCATATCCGGCTTTTCGTGAAAGTTGAGGCGGCACTGTCACGCCCTCATTTTTCAACCAAATTGGTTCAAATTTTGGTCAAGTAATCTTCGACGAAGCCCGGGGTTCGGTATTGCATTTCAGCTTGGTGGCTTAAAAATTAATTAATGACTTTGGTCATTAAAAATCGGAAAATTGTAAAAAAAAATTAAAATTTATAAAACGATCCAAATTTACGTTTATCTTATTCTCCATCATTTGCTGATTCCAAAAACATATAAATATGTTATATTCGGATTAAAAACAAGTTCTGAAAATTAAATATATAAAAATTATTATCAAAATTAAATTGTCCAAATCAATTTACAAACACTTTCATCTTATTCCTTGTCGGTTCCTGATTCCAAAAACATATAGATATGATATGTTTGGATTAAAAACACGCTCAGAAAGTTAAAACAAAGAGAGGTACAGAAAAGCGTGCTATCCTTCTTAGCGCAACTACTACCCCGCTCTTCTTGTCAATTTCACTGCCTTTGCCATGAGCGGTGGCCTGACGATGCTACGAGTAAAATGGCATTGCGTTTCATTCTGTGAGTTCGACAGCTACTTGACTAAATATTGTATTTTCGCCTTACGCGACTTGTTGTTTTTGAAGTGGGGAAGCAATAAAGAGGTCGTCGATATCAAAACTGATATCCACGGAAATGTCGTCGATATCACTTTTGCACTGAGCTCAGTTTTGCCCAATTGACCAATGGAAATCCACGTAACATATGTGTTGTGGAGATCGCTAGATACCACTGGAATCGAATGGAAGGATAAAGAACATTATGGAACTTACTTTGATTTAGTGCGCAGTCACTCATGACGTAAGCGTAGACGCTCATCGGACAGATGGAACTGTGTAGATCTAACCAGATTAGTGTCGATGTTTCCCGAATATTCTCGTATGTCCATTAACTATATAAGTAGGGCTGCGCACACGTATTGTTGTTCTTTACCAGTCTTGCACTTGTTCTTTCTTACACTGTGCTGAGAGATATTGTCACCGTTGTTCCAGCTGTTAATAAATCTACAGAACCTACACAAATCGTTGTGTCTCCTTTGCGACTGAGAGTGACGAAAGGAAAAACACGACAACTGGCGTCGCCGACAGTTACTTCCCTTGTCTATTCGGAGTGACTTATTACTGCAAAATGACGGAAACAGAGCAGCTGATAACGCTTCTAAGGGAGCAGTTGGAGCAACAGCAACGCCAGCACAAGGAAGATATGGAGCAACAAATGCACCAGATGGAGATGATGATGAAAGTGTTCAGTGGTGCCGCAGCTTCTGCCAGGGAGGAAAGCTACGACGATCCGAGTGCTTCGAATCTACGTTTTCCCATTACTACACAGGCAGCTGCAATCCCATCTTTTGTTGCGTTTGATGCAACATCGGAACTGTGGCCTGACTACTGGTCAAGATTTTGCACGTTTGTGGTCGCCAACTCCGTGCCGGAGCAGCGCAAGGCTCAAGTTTTCTTGACGAATCAGACTGCTACGGTCTACAAACAACTGGCAAATCTGGCTACTCAGCAAAATCCGCCCAAGGACATCAACAGTTTGACAATGGACGAAATTGTCAAATTCATGAAAGAACAGTTCGACCCGAAACTCTTCATAGTGCGTGAACGTTTCAAGTTCTGGAGTGACATGAAACGGAAGCCAGGCGAAACTCTCCAGGAGTTAGCAGCGCGCATACGCCAAGACGCCACTACCTGTGACTTTCCTTCGATCAAAAACCCACAAGACGAAGCTCTGAGACAGAGATTCATATGTTCTGTCAACAATGAGGCTGTCTTAAAGGCTCTATTCAAGATCAAGGACACAGAGCTGGATTTCGCACGTGCTGTCCAAGTCGCGATTGAGACTGAAGACGCAGCGATGGTTGCCAAGGAAACTGTCTACGGTTCCAAGACCATGCCAGTCAACAAGGTCCACCAGAACAAGACTACGGGTCCACGAAAGAACCACAAGCAGTCTAATTCCACAGACAGGAAGTGCTACCGATGTGGAAAGGCCCACAAAGCAACAGACTGCCCCTACAAAGACGCCAAATGCCGATACTGTGACGTCACAGGACATTTGGAAGCTGTCTGTAGAAAAAAGCAACATCAGAATCGGGAACGACATTCCCAGGCTTCCGTGAAGAGAGTCACGAAAGCAGAGCTTGTCAACGCGATCCTCGGTGAAGTTCCCCAAGATACTCCTAGGTTGGATGTACCCATAACAATCCAGGACCGACAGTTCACCATGGAACTGGACACCGCAACTACAGGAAATTTTGTTTCTCTTCCGGTCTGGAGACAACTAGGAAAACCGAAGCTGGATGACGTCACACATCGTTACGAGTCTGCCAGCAAGCACGACCTGCCCGTGCTGGGAACTTTCATGGGCCAAACCAAGGATCCAGTGACTGGTAAGCAAAGCTCAATTCCGTACATCGTCACCAAGATCCCTCATCTGAATCTGCTAGGACGCAACGCAATCCAGACTCTGGGAATTTCTGTGGACAATGCTCTAGGACTGAGGAGCATAGAGAGTCACGCAAAGAGTGAGGGTGCAAAACCTACGCATCCAGCGACCTTCAACGCGCCTTATGCTGCCCTGCAACGTGATTGTCACAGACTGTCTGATAAATTCCCAAATCTCTTCAAACAAGAATTGGGATGTCTCAAGGACTTCGAACTGGACGTGAAGTTCAAGTCTGATGCGAAGCCGGTTTTTCACAAGGCACGTCCGGTACCTTTCGCTCTTCGTGATGACCTCGCCAAAGGCTACGAAGAAGGCATCGCCAAAGGAGTCTGGAAGCCAGTCCAGTTCAACGAATACGGAACGCCAGTGGTACCAATTCGTAAGGCACAAACCTCGGGCACCCTGAAGCCCAAGCTACGGATCTGTGGTGACTACTCAGTGGGCATCAATGATCAGCTTGAAGATCACCGTCATCCAATGCCACTCCCAGAGGAACTGATGCAGAAGCTAGGAGGTGGATTCGGATACACCAAGATCGATCTTGCTGATGCCTACAACCAGATCAAGCTGGCACCAGAGAGTCAACGCAGGCTAGCCCTCAGCACTCACCGTGGGGTACTCCTGCAGCAACGACTTCCTTTCGGGATAAAGTCAGCACCTGGTTACTTTCAAGAGATCATGGAAAACCTGACCTGTGATCTACCTGGTGTTGCCGTCTTCCAAGATGATATACTCGTCAGCGGGAAGGACGCCAACGACCACCTGAGCAACCTGGAACGTTTGCTCACTCGTCTGAACGACAAAGGACTCAGATGTCGTCGTGAAAAGTGCGAGTTTGCACAAGCCAGTGTGAAATACCTTGGACATACCTTATCGGCCGAAGGGATCTCCAAAGGATCGAAGGTCGAGGCAGTTTTGAAAATGCCAACCCCTACGGACGTCTCAAGCTTGAAGTCTTTCTTGGGCTCAGTTCAGTTTTACGGGAAGTTCATCCCTAACCTGGCCAGCATGGCAGAGCCGCTCTACCGCCTGACGAAGAAGGCGAACCCCTGGAAGTGGGGAGATGAGGAACAGGCAGCATTTGAACAGTTGAAAAATGTGCTTTCCTCGGATCAAGTTCTGGTACACTTCGATCCAAACAAGACTTTGGGACTAGCTTGTGACGCGTCCAACGTTGGAATTGGAGCAGTCCTATTTCATCGCTATCCAGATGGAAGCGAGCGCCCAATCGCCAACGTGTCCAAGACTCTCACGGCTGCAGAAAGGAACTACAGCCAAATCCACAAGGAGGCATCCAAGTCTCAGATGACTCCAGACTTGAAAGCTGTCGTCAAGGTAACCAGACAGTACAAGGCCGGAGATCCTGTGTATGCTCTGTACCATGGACCTCGCCGAGACAAACAACCCCGATGGGTACCAGCAGTCATCAAGAAGTCTCTGGGTACTCGCTGCTTCAACGTCATGGTCATTCCTCATGGTCCAGTATGGAGACGACACTGGGAACAGCTACAGCCACGCTACACCACTGAGGAAGACAATGAACCTGGTGAGGAAGTGGACACTGTTTCTGAACTTGTAACAGATCACCCCATGGAGATCTTGGAAACTGTGCCACAAACTCGGAGACAGACCAAACCCAAAGGTACTCCATCCGTTCCAGAGTATGGACCAGACAATCCAAGACGGTCAAAGAGAACACGCAAACCCACAGAGAGACTTTGCTGTTGATGCTTGAGGAGTAGCATCAGTTTAGGTGGGGAGGTGTTGTGGAGATCGCTAGATACCACTGGAATCGAATGGAAGGATAAAGAACATTATGGAACTTACTTTGATTTAGTGCGCAGTCACTCATGACGTAAGCGTAGACGCTCATCGGACAGATGGAACTGTGTAGATCTAACCAGATTAGTGTCGATGTTTCCCGAATATTCTCGTATGTCCATTAACTATATAAGTAGGGCTGCGCACACGTATTGTTGTTCTTTACCAGTCTTGCACTTGTTCTTTCTTACACTGTGCTGAGAGATATTGTCACCGTTGTTCCAGCTGTTAATAAATCTACAGAACCTACACAAATCGTTGTGTCTCCTTTGCGACTGAGAGTGACGAAAGGAAAAACACGACAATATGAAATAGCAATATCATAATGTATTGTGTTATTGCTTTACAGTGTCATAGCTTGTTTTAACTGGGCGACTATTCTGTGTGCGTGTGTGTGTGTGTGTGTGTGTGTGTGTGTATGTGTGTATGTGTGTGAGTGTGTGTGTGTGTGTGTGTGTGTGTGTGAGAGTGTGTGTGTGTATGTATGCGTGAATGTGTGTGTGTGTGTGTGTGTGTGTGTGTGTCTGTGTGTGTGTGTGTGAGAGTGTGTGTGTGTATGTATGTATGTGTGAATGTATGTGTGTGTGTGTGTGTGTGTGTGCGTGTCACGATAGGGTGACATAGACCAAGAAAGTGTCACTCAGTGGAGTGCCTGTTCTTGGTCGATTATGATAGAAAGCGCCTGTACGTGATATTGGGCTACAGCAGAGTTTGCTGACAGTGCTCAATGAACACGGAGGGTTTGCTGCGCACGAGTTTCACAGTGGGGGTTTCTGCTGTCATAGGGCTGACGGTTTTTCGCTGACAGCGCGCACGGGATTTTCACGGATTGAGTTTCTCGTGTCTTTTTTCTGCTTGGGAGGCAGAATTGTGTATAGCTGGACTGGTTTTGTGACAAGGTCAGTCACGTGTTATTGGCTAGGGTGTCTGGGAGAGACACAAGGGCGGCGCACTTGACACCCAGCGGCAGAAGGGGAAGGATCTAATACACAGTTTCTAGAGTATGATGGTTTTTCACCGAGTATTGTATTCGGCACTCTAGGGGAGCTTCCACCGGTTATTTCCTTCACACTGCCACATATTTTGCTGAGGACAAGTCGTCAACATTCCTTCGTCGGCGATGGCTTTCGCATAAGGATTCGACAAGGGGTTCTGGAGGTTTTTGGTCACTGTTGACGAACAGAGGCTGTTCCAGGGAGGAGGCGGACTTTGCTTCCATTGAGAGTACAATCATAGGCTTTTGAGGTAATAAATCATTATTTAACGCTGTTGATGAGTCTGTGTTGTGGAATGAAATACTCTCTGTTGTTCTTTCCAGGTTAGCGCATAATTTACTCTCTGTGACGCTAAAATACTAATCTGTATATGGTTTTTGCAGATAGGGAGAGAAGGACGGAAAATGGCTGTTTTGTTGTTGTAAAAAGTCCGTTTTGTGCAGGCCCACGTGCTCGATGAGATATTTAAAGATGACATGTTTTAAGGTGGTGGGTGAGGGGTAGCTGACATGTTTAGTGCACCGATGCTTTCTGTTTGCAGCCTTCGTTCGTTCGTTTCGTGTTCCTGTGACTGCTGCACGGCTGCCTTTGGCGGGACACTGCTAGCTGCAGACGTTGGAGCTGGGACCTGAGGAAGCTACGCTAACCGGCTAACCAGCAGACCGGCTAACCAGCGAACCGGCTAACCAGCAACCCGGCTAACCAGCAACCCGGCTAACCAGCATACCGGCTAACCAGCATACAGAAAGAAAGCTAAGTGCACCATGTCTTACGCACCCCGTTGACCACCGTTGTCTTTTCGTATCTGTGATTTCATTGGAGTAGTGACAACGTGGGGTGGTGACACCTGCATGAACTAGAGCTTTTTGAACAGAACATTCTCATTTGACTGTATTTACACGGGATCAGCGTGTTACTATAATTTTCTATATACTACTGGCATTTTGTCAGTGATCACGGGTTTTTTACGTGTTGAGAACGTAAAAGGAACATATTTTGAGTGAAGGCTCGAGGGAGGTGGCGAGTTTATACATAAACAGGCGTCTGAAACTTATACTTTTGTTGACTCTATTTAATTGTATGACTGCGAGAGTGGATCGTGGTGTGGTTAGTTAATTAGTAGTAATTAACCGGTTCATAATCACCTTAAGTGATATATTGAAACGTGACACATGGGGGCCAAGCCGGGATTTACTCAGTTAATTTCCAACTGATAAAGACCCACCAATTAAGGATAACTAAGAGCAGATAATCTCGTCAGTGCTCGACTTATTTTCTGCTTGGTGCTACCCTTTTTTGTATAGTTTTGATCATATACCACACCTTAAGCGATTCACATCTTGCAGGAAATGTAAATTGTAATTTGTGAGTTATTGTATGCGCTAACTGTGATTACTTCCCTTTCCTTTGTTTGTGAATCTTTGTTGTTGTACGTTCAGAGTTTTCCGTTGCAGAGAGCTGAGCGGGGTTAGCGGATTTGTTACTCGTTTTACTCAGTTTTCTCTACATTGTTGTTTCGCATTCTGTAACAGGTTACATTTCTACCGTCTTGTTTTACTTGGATTTTTCTCCATATTTTGACTTTGTTGGAATTTTGGGGGGGAAGGGTCCGAGGACTTCTGTCCTAACCAAGGCTGTGGGAGACACTCTGTTTCACCGCAAAAAGCAGCCGATAAAGTAGGCCACGGCTGTGGGAAGCACTTTGTTTCACCGCAAAAAGCAGCCATAAAGTAGGCTACGCGTTTTGTTCTACACCGTTTGGATTTTTCTTCTGCATTTTCCGGTTGCTGGATTTTTGTATCCATTTCATCACCGCGTGATCTAGCGATAGCTGCGTTAGACTTACTTTTGTGATAAAGCTTTGCTAAACTAACCATGGCTACAGGGGGATCTCCTACGAAGAGATTAACTTTTGAGACTCCTGGGAGCGAGCAACCGACTGAGCGAGACGCACGCGTTAGAGCCCGAAGCGTTCTAAAACGCTTAGAAGTAGAACGGAAGGAAGAATTTGAGCGACTGATAAGAAAAGAAGAACGTGACCGACAGGAAAAGAAGGACGAACTTGACAGACAAGAAAGGGAACGACAGGCAGAACGAGACAGACAGGAAAGGAAAGACGAGCTTGACAGACAAGAACTGAAAGAGAAAGACGAACTTGACAGACAGAAAAAGAAAGACGAGCTTGAGAGACAGGAACGACAGGCCGAGCGTGACCGACAAGACAAGAAAGACGAGCTTTAGAGACAGGAACGACAGGCCGAACGTGACAGACAGGACAAACAGGCCGAACGCGATCACCAGCTAGAACTAGCTAGGTTACAGGCAGAGAAGGGTACGCTTTCTCAGGCTAGCGCGCCGACGTTTGTTGCCGACCGTACGAGACTGCCGACGTTCGACGATGACAAGGACGAGCTCGACGACTTTTTACGCCGGTTTGAGCGCATTGCATCTGACCAGAAGTGGGAAGAGGCCACGTGGGCTAGCCGCCTTAGCACCTGCTTAAAAGGACGCGCATTGCAGCTCTACAACGCTTTGGAGGACGACGAGGCGAGAGACTATCAGGCACTAAAGAAGGCGTTACTCCAGCGCTTCAACCTGACTGCGGAAGCCTACAGACGACGTCTGCGTAACAGCAAGAGACTGAGCGGCGAGCTGAGCCATCAGTTTGTGGCACGCCTTAATCTCTACCTGCGGCGCTGGGTGGAGATGGCCGAAAAGGACTGGACCGTCAACGACCTTGCCGACCTCATAGTCATGGAACAACTGATGTCCAGCCTGCGACCTGAGGTGGTGACCTTCGTGCAGGAGCACCAGCCAAAGACTACTCAGGAAGCAGCCGACTGGATCAGAGTACACGAGGACGCCCAGGCGATCTCCGGCAAATCTTCAGGCTCACGGCCAGGAAAATCGGGAAATTCAGGTTCTTCAGGACCCAAGGACGGGAAGGACGATCAGGGACACAAAGGATCAAGTTCCAGAACTGACATCCAGTGTTATTACTGCAACAAGCGGGGCCACGTGAAGAAGGACTGCCACAGGAGACAGGCTGACCAGAAGGGCGTACACTTTGTTGGCAGCGAGGAGTTAAGGGACGTCACGAGCTCATGCACCATTCCACAACTCTGCGTTCCGTGCTCCAGGAAACATTTCCAGCCCCACTGCAACGTCTACGTTAACGGAGTGAAGGGCGAAGGTCTGCGGGACACAGGGGCAGACATGATAGTGGTTCGGGCGAGTCTAGTTCCAGCTATGGCCTACACAGGAGACAGCATCAGGGTGAGAATGGCCGAGGCATCTCACGCTTACGACTTGAACACGGCAGTGATCAAGGTCGTAACACCGTTGTTCACGGGGACCATTGTGGCCGTCGTCATGGACGATCCTCCATGCGACCTGCTCATTGGGAACCGGGTTCAGTTTGTGGACGGCGTCACCAGGGAGGTTCCCGTTTATCGGTCTCCCGACGTCATTTCAGTGCTCACGCGGGCACAGGCGGAGCGAGAGGACAAACCTCTCAAACCCCTACCTGCTGCACGAGCTGCCCTGGGGAACGTGACCCCCGCGCTTCTCGCGAAGGCTCAGGCATCTGATCCGACACTAGCGACTCCTCGGGAGCACGCGAAGTCGGGGAAGGTGAAGCTGAGCGGGAAGCATGGGAGGTCAAGGTTCCTCAGGGACAAGAAGTTGCTCTACCGTGAGTTTAGCAACCAAGAAGGTACATTCAAACAGGTTGT